>NW_026280604.1:0-48930 GCF_023373465.1 Oncorhynchus keta
CCTAAGTACCCCTGAGGGGCCCCAGTGTTTATGATCAGCGTGGCAGGCATGTTGTTGCCTACTCTTACCACCTGGGGGCGGCCTGTCAGGAAGTCCAGGATCCAGTTGCAGAGGGAGGTGTTTAGTCCCAGGTCCTTTAGCTTGGTGATGAGCTGTGGGCACTATGGCGTTGAACACTGAGCTGTAGTCAATGAACCCCATTCTCACATAGGTGTTCCTTTTGTCCAGGTGGGAAAGGGCAGTGTGGAGTGCGATTGAGATTGCGTCATCTGTGGATCTCTTGGGGCGGTATGCAAATTGCAGTAGGTCGGTAGGGTATCCGTAATGATGCTGTTTATGTGAGCCAGGACGAGCCTTTCAAAGCACTTCATGGCTACTGATGTGAGTCCTATGGGGCGGTAATTATTTTTGGCAGATTGCCTTCGCATCCTTGGGCACAGGAACTATGGTGGTCTGCTTGAAACATGTAGGTATTACAGACTCAGACAGGGAGAGGTTGAAAATGTCAGTGAAGACACTTGCCAGTTGGTCTGTGCATGCTTTGAGTACACGTCTGGCCCTGCGGCTTTGTGAATGTTGACCCGTTTAAAGGTCTTGCTCACATTGGCTACCGAGAGCGTTATCTCACTCGTCCGAAACAGCTGGTGCTCTCATGCATGTCCCAGTGTTGCTTGCCTTGAAGGGAGCATAAAAGGCATTTAGCTCATCTGGTAGGCTCGCGTCACTGGGCAGCTTGCGGCTGGTTCTCCCTTTGTAGTCCGTAATAGGTTTTCAAGCCCTGCCACATCCGACGAGCGTTAGAGCTTAATCTTAATCCTGTATTGACGCTTTGCCTGTTTGATGCTTCATCTGAGGCGTAACTGGATTTCTTATAAGCGTATGGATTAGTGTCCCGCTCCTTGAAAGCGGCAACTCTAGCCTTAAGCTTAATGCGCATGTTGCCTTTAATCCATGGCTTCTCGTTGGCATACGTACGTACGGTGACTGTGGGGACGACGTCGTCGATGCACTTATTGATGAGGCATATGACCGAGGTGGTATACACCTCAATGTCATTGGATGAAAACCGGAACCTATTCCAGTCTGTGTGTGTTTTTTCCCTCTGGTTGCTAATTTGACATGCTGGTAGAAATGAAGTAAAACGGATTAAAGTCCCCGGACACCAGGAGCCCCAATTCTGGATGAGCATTTTATTGTTTGCTTATGGCCTTATACAGCTCATTGAGTGTGGTCTTAGTGCCAGCATCAGTTTGTGTTGGCAAATAGACGGCTAAGAATAATATAGATGAGACTACCTGACATGATGACTCCTTGCTGTCCCCAGTCCACCTGAGCGTGCTGCTGCTCCAGTTTCAACTGTTCTGCCTGTGATTATTATTATTTGACCATGCTGGTCATTTATGAACATTTGAACATCTTGGCCATGTTCTGTTATAATCTCCACCCGGCACAGCCGGAAGAGGACTGGCCACCCCACATAGCCTGGTTCCTCTCTAGGTTTCTTCCAAGGTTTTGGCCTTTCTAGGGAGTTTTTCCTAGCCACCGTGCTTCTACACCTGCATTGCTTGCTGTTTGGGGTTTTAGGCTGGGTTTCTGTACAGCACTTTGACATATCAGCTGATGTACGAAGGGCTTTATAAATACATTTGATTTGATTTTGAACTCTCTCGGTAGATAGTGTGGTCTACAGCTTATCATAAGGTACTCTACCTAAGGCGAGCAATACCTTGAGACTTCTTTAATATTAGACATCGCCCACCAGCTGTTATTGACAAGACACACACCCCATAAAACATACACCTCACAAAAGTTCCAAAGGAATAGAGACATTTAAAATGTCACATTATGGATATATACAGTGTTGTAATGATGTGTTGTAACAATATTCATGTGAAGAGGGCTTTGTTTGTTCTCCGCCCACTTCATTTTATAGATAAATTATCTGCCATGAAAAATAAACAAATTAACAATTAGAGTTAAATCAGGGTCCATTTAACATAATATCAGAGTCTTTTCAAATTAACAACGAAAGTAGTAGTTTATTTTCAAATAGAATCTAACTCACTCCAAAATCTTCTGACATAAGAACAGTCCCAAAATAAATTATCAAGAGTCTCTGGGTCACGACCACAGAATACACAATTTGTTATCAATAGCTATTTAGAATTGGTGTATTAAAAAAGGTCTTTATAGGGGTGCTTGACTGCTGTTGTTAGTACATACCCCTCGAATCAACCCTTAAAGAAATGGGCGGGGCTAAAGCTTAAGAGGGTGTGAACAATGCTGAATGGGTGTAGACAAAGAATAGCTCTCCAGTAGGTGTACTGTACCAAAAATATTCAAGGGCCATTTTCTCAAAAATGGGGTTACAAGTTTATCAGCTTTCATTTCAGAATTCCTTTCCCATTGTTCCTCAACTGAAGTGTGTGATATACTATTTTCTAGTTCTAAGTTTCTACTTTAATCCAATGTAAAAAAATAAATGTAAAAACACAATTTCAAATTTTGCTACATAAGACCGAATTGAGTTGATCGGTCACAAATTACAAATAAAACACACATACACAGACCTAATTGGTGGTAAACAGCGAGTATTTAATTTAAATTAAGAGACTAAGTACCAGATTTATTGCATTTTTGTAACAGTTTATGTAAGAGTTATTCACACGTTTCTTTCCCACTGTTGTACTGAACGCAAATATATAATGAACATTCCGTCATCATCATCACATATTGCACACTATTATACTGTAGTAATGCAGTCTAATACAAGACCACCAACATAATCCAGGATTTCATTTTGATCGGTCCATTAAAGAGTACAAAAGTCCACCCAGAGTTGGAGCACATCTCCACCACTCAGTGCACAGACCTGTCGCTCGGGGCTTATAACATCTTATAACAACTCATGACTGACAATGCCTTGAAAATATATAAGAAAAACACAACAACAAAAAAAAAATATGTACAATGAACCGACACAGAAAGCCAGTTGTGTTAATATGACACGCAACAAGTAACTAAACGTGCTGAAAATGACAATAATCATTAAAAATAAACAAAAACAACAAAACAATAATACAATTGTTTAAAACCCAGTAATAATTGCATGAATACTTTGAACAGTTCGTATCACTCTGGAGGACAAATGCACCCCGTCTATAACATGATAGCCCAACAACAATAAAACTGCATTCGATAAAAATCATGATTTCTATTCATATAAACTTTTTTTTATGTACATGAGAAGGTATAAATAATGAACTCGGATTAATATAATTATAATCATCAACATCATCATCCATCTGGTTTGAAGTTGCTTAGTAACAGCCAACTCATGATGATTGCACGCTCGATACAGTACACACCACTAGAGTGATTTACCATTAGTAATATAGGAGGAGGAGGAAAAGTCAGACCGTGAACGATCATTGACCGCACGTGTGCAACAGCTCTTTAAAAAAAAGTGTTTTAACTTGTCAAAAGAGACTCCAAAAAAGTTTGAAAGAAAAATGTCAAATTACAACGTTATTTCTAGTAAACAAAGCAGCACATCAATGCACTGTTGCCCACAGCATCACCGACGTTCGGAAGGATACAAGACCGAATAAACGAAGACGGTTAACGATAATAAACCATGTTCTCACTTCGCGGTTTCCACACGTACACAGAGAAACCTGTCGCGCCTAATATTGTTCTAACATACGTTACGTAGTTAGCTGACGGCGTAAAGAGTGAAATGTGACCAGCAAAAACAAGCAAAAAATAAATAAACCGCTTTTCTTGTGACCAATGGTTTTCATGCTAGAAAAAACTACAGAGATGATCCTTGGTCAGTATAATATAATAGTATGAACAAAAATATAAACGTAAACATGTAAAGAGTTGGTCCAACGTTTCATGAGCTGAAATAAAAGATGCCATACATTTTCATATAAGTACAAAAAGGTTATTTCTCAAAGATTTTGGGCACACATTTGTTTACATCGTTGTTAGTGAGCATTTCTCTTTTGACAAGATAATCCATCCACTACTCTAAAATGTGCATTTTTGTCACACAACACAACGCCACAGATGTCTCAAGTTTTGAGGGCGCGTGCAAATTGGCATTCTGACTTCAGGAATGTCCACCAGAGCTGTTGCCAGAGAATTTCATGTTCCGTTTCTCTACCAATGTCATTTTAGAGAATTTGTCAGTAAGTCCAAGGTAGCCTCACAACCGCAGACCACGTGTATGAAGTCGTGGAGGCGATCTGTTTGCTGATGTCAGCGTTGTGAACAGAGTGCCCCATGGTGGCGGGTTATGGTATGGGGAAGGCATAAGCTACGGACAACGAACACAATTGCATTTTATCGATGGCAATTTGAATGTACAAAAATACCGTGAGGAGATCCTGGGGCTCATTGTGAGACCACCAGATGCATTATCTGTACTCCCAGTCATGTGAAATCCATAGATACCCACTGTTCCTATGCTGTCATTGTAAATAAGAATGTGTTCTTAACTGACTTGACGTGTTAATAAATAAATAAAAATTGTGTCATATTTTTGTTCTTTTGAAATAAGAAAATAATATATATCTAAACACTCCAACATTGATTTGGGATGCTACCATGATTACGGGTAGTCCTGAATGAATCATGAATAATGGAAGAGGGTCAAAGATCCTAGCCCCAAGACATGCTAACCTCTCACCATTACAATAACAGGGGAGGATAGCATCATAGCCCCAAGGCATGCTAATCTCTCACCATTACAATAACAGGGGAGGTTAGCATCATAGCCCCGAGACATGCTAACCTATCACCATTACCAATAACAGGGGAGATTAGCATGTAATATCATAGCCCCAAGACATGCTAACCTATCACCATTACAATAACAGGGGAGGTTAGCATGTAATATCATAGCCCCAAGACATGCTAACCTATCACCATTACCAATAACTGGGGAGGTTAGCATGCTATATCGTAGCCCCGAGACATGCTAACCTCTCACCATTACAATAACTGGGGAGGTTAGCATGTAATATCGTAGCCCCGGGACATGCTAACCTCTCACCATTACAATAACTGGGGAGGTTAGCATGTAATATCGTAGCCCCGGGACATGCTAACCTCTCACCATTACCAATAACAGGGGAGGTTAGCATGTAATATCATATCCCCAAGGCATGCTAACCTATCACCATTACCAATAACTGGGGAGGCATGTCTTGAGGGTATACTCTTTGACCCTCTGTAACTTCCTCCCTATTCATTATTATTCATGATTCATTCAGGATTATACACAATCATGGTAGCATCCAGATGAATGTAAAAGTGTTTAGAAACATATTCTATTCTTATTTACAATAAAAGTGACTCCAAAATGACACAATACATTATTTAATATAAATGTATTTTGGTCACAACATAATCTGAAACAGAACCAAAATGAACTGCAAATGCATCCAACAAGTTTGTGCTATGAATATGGGAGGTTAGCATGTTATATCATAGCCCCGAGACGTGCTAACCTATCACCATTACCAAAAACAGGGAGGTTAGCATCATAGCCCCAAGACATGCTAACCTATCACCATTACCAATAACAGGGGAGATTAGCATGTAATAGCATAGCCCCAAGACATGCTAACCTATCACCATTACAATAACAGGGAGATTAGCATGTAATATCATAGCCCCAAGACATGCTAACCTATCACCATTACAATAACAGGGAGATTAGCATGTAATATCATAGCCCCAAGACATGCTAACCTATCACCATTACCAATAACAGGGGAGGTTAGCATCACAGCCCCGAGACATGCTAACCTATCACCATTACCAATAACAGGGGAGGTTAGCATCATAGCCCCAAGACATGCTAACCTATCACCATTACCAATAACTGGGGAGGTTAGCATCATAGCCCCGAGACATGCTAACCTATCACCATTACAATAACAGGGGAGATTAGCATGTAATATCATAGCCCCAAGACATGCTAACCTATCACCATTACCAATAACAGGGGAGGTTAGCATCATAGCCCCGAGACATGCTAACCTATCACCATTACCAATAACAGGGGAGGTTAGCATCATAGCCCCGAGACATGCTAACCTATCACAAATACCAATAACAGGGGAGATTAGCATCATAGCCCCGAGACATGCTAACCTATCACCATTACCAATAACAGGGGAGGTTAGCATCATAGCCCCGAGACATGCTAACCTATCACCGTTACCAATAACAGGGGAGATTAGCATCATAGCCCCGAGACATGCTAACCTATCACAAATACCAATAACAGGGGAGATTAGCATCATAGCCCCGAGACATGCTAACCTATCACCATTACCAATAACAGGGGAGATTAGCATCATAGCCCCGAGACATGCTAATCTATCACCATTACCAATAACAGGGAGATTAGCATCATAGACCCGAGACATGCTAACCTATCACCATTACCAATAACAGGGAGATTAGCATCATAGCCCCTGAGACATGCTAACCTATCACCATTACCAATAACAGGGAGGTTATCATCATAGCCCCGAGACATGCTAAGACATGCTAACCTATCACCATTACCAATAACAGGGGAGGTTAGCATGTAATATCTTAGCCCCAAGACATGCTAACCTATCACCATTACCAATAACAGGGGAGGTTAGCATCATAGCCCCGAGACGTGCTAACCTATTAGCCATACCAATAACTGGGGAGGTTGGCATCATAGCCCCGAGACGTGCTAACCTATTAGCCATACCAATAACTGGGGAGGTTGGCATCATAGCCCCGAGACATGCTAAGACATGCTAACCTATCACCATTACAATAACAGGGAGGTTAGCATGTAATATCATAGCCCCAAGACATGCTAACCTATCACCATTACCAATAACTGGGGAGGTTAGCATGTTATATCGTAGCCCCGTGGCATGCTAACCTATCACCATTACCAATAACTGGGGAGGTTAGCATGCTATATCGTAACCCGAGACATGCTAACCTCTCACCATTACAATAACTGGGGAGGTTAGCATGTAATATCGTAGCCCCGGGACATGCTAACCTCTCACCATTACAATAACAGGGGAGGTTAGCATGTAATATCATATCCCCAAGGCATGCTAACCTATCACCATTACCAATAACTGGGGAGGCATGTCTTGGGGGTATAATCTTTGACCCTCTGTAACTTCCTCCCTATTCATTATTATTCATGATTCATTCAGGATTATACACAATCATGGTAGCATCCAGATGAATGTAAAAGTGTTTAGAAACATATTCTATTCTTATTTACAATAAAAGTGACTCCAAAATGACACAATACATTATTTAATATAAATGTATTTTGGTCACTGAAACAGAACCAAAATGAACTGCAAATGCATCCAACAAGTTTGTGCTATGAATATGGGAGATTAACATGTAATAGCATAGCCCTAAGACATGCTAACCTATCACCATTACCAATAACAGGGGAGGTTAGCATCATAGCCCCGAGACATGCTAACCTATCACCATTACCAATAACAGGGGAGGTTAGCATGTAATATCATAGCCCCAAGACATGCTAACCTATCACCATTACCAATAACAGGGGAGGTTAGCATCATAGCCCCGAGACATGCTAACCTATCACCATTACCAATAACAGGGGAGGTTAGCATCATAGCCCCGAGACATGCTAACCTATCACCATTACAATAACAGGGGAGGTTAGCATGTTATATCATAGCCCCGAGACGTGCTAACCTATCACCATTACAATAACAGGGGAGGTTAGCATGTTATATCATAGCCCCGAGACGTGCTAACCTATCACCATTACCAATAACAGGGGAGGTTAGCATCATAGCCCCGAGACATGCTAACCTATCACCATTGCCAATAACAGGGGAGATTAGCATCATAGCCCCGAGACATGCTAACCTATCACCATTACCAATAACAGGGGAGGTTAGCATCATAGCCCCGAGACATGCTAACCTATCACCATTACCAATAACATGGGAGATTAGCATCATAGCCCCGAGACATGCTAACCTATCACCATTACCAATAACAGGGGAGGTTAGCATCATAGCCCCGAGACATGCTAACCTATCACCATTACCAATAACAGGGAGGTTAGCATCATAGCCCCGAGACATGCTAACCTATCACCATTACCAATAACAGGGGAGATTAGCATGTAATATCATAGCCCCGAGACATGCTAACCTATCACCATTACCAATAACAGGGGAGATTAGCATCATAGCCCCGAGACATGCTAACCTATCACCATTACCAATAACAGGGGAGATTAGCATCATAGCCCCGAGACATGCTAACCTATCACCATTACCAATAACAGGGGAGGTTAGCATCATAGCCCCGAGATATGCTAACCTATCACCATTACAATAACAGGGGAGATTAGCATGTAATATCATAGCCCCAAGACATGCTAACCTATCACCATTACCAATAACAGGGGAGGTTAACATCATAGCCCCGAGACATGCTAACCTATCACCATTACCAATAACAGGGGATGTTAGCATCATAGCCCCGAGACATGCTAACCTATCACCATTACAATAACAGGGGAGATTAGCATGTAATATCATAGCCCCAAGACATGCTAACCTATCACCATTACCAATAACAGGGAGGTTAGCATCATAGCCCCGAGACATGCTAACCTATCACCATTACCAATAACAGGGGAGATTAGCATGTAATATCATAGCCCCAAGACATGCTAACCTATCACCATTACCAATAACAGGGGAGATTAGCATGTCATAGCATAGCCCCAAGACATGCTAACCTATCACTATTACAATAACAGGGGAGATTAGCATGTAATATCATAGCCCCAAGACATGCTAACCTATCACCATTACCAATAACAGGGAGGTTAGCATCATAGCCCCGAGACATGCTAACCTATCACCATTACCAATAACAGGGAGGTTAGCATCATAGCCCCAAGACATGCTAACCTATCACCATTACCAATAACTGGGGAGGTTAGCATCATAGCCCCGAGACATGCTAACCTATCACCATTACCAATAACAGGGGAGATTAGCATGTAATAGCATAGCCCCGAGACGTGCTAACCTATCACCATTACCAATAACAGGGAGGTTAGCATCATAGCCCCGAGACATGCTAACCTATCACCATTACCAATAACAGGGGAGGTTAGCATCATAGCCCCGAGACATGCTAACCTATCACCATTACCAATAACAGGGAGATTAGCATCATAGCCCCGAGACGTGCTAACCTATCACCATTACCAATAACAGGGGAGATTAGCATCATAGCCCCGAGACGTGCTAACCTATCACCATTACAATAACAGGGGAGGTTAGCATGTTATATCATAGCCCGAGACGTGCTAACCTATCACCATTACCAATAACAGGGGAGGTTAGCATCATAGCCCCGAGACATGCTAACCTATCACCATTACCAATAACAGGGAGGTTAGCATCATAGCCCCGAGACATGCTAACCTATCACCATTGCCAATAACAGGGGAGATTAGCATCATAGCCCCGAGACATGCTAACCTATCACCATTACCAATAACAGGGAGGTTAGCATCATAGCCCCGAGACATGCGAACCTATCACCATTACCAATAACAGGGGAGATTAGCATCATAGCCCCGAGACATGCTAACCTATCACCATTACCAATAACAGGGAGATTAGCATCATAGCCCCGAGACATGCTAACCTATCACCATTACCAATAACAGGGAGATTAGCATCATAGCCCCGAGACATGCTAACCTATCACCATTACCAATAACAGGGAGGTTAGCATCATAGCCCCGAGACATGCTAACCTATCACCATTGCCAATAACAGGGAGATTAGCATCATAGCCCCGAGACATGCTAACCTATCACCATTACCAATAACAGGGGAGGTTAGCATCATAGCCCCGAGACATGCTAACCTATCACCATTACCAATAACAGGGAGATTAGCATCATAGCCCCGAGACGTGCTAACCTATCACCATTACCAATAACAGGGAGTTTAGCATCATAGCCCCGAGACGTGCTAACCTATCACCATTACAATAACAGGGAGGTTAGCATGTTATATCATAGCCCCGAGACGTGCTAACCTATCACCATTACCAATAACAGGGAGGTTAGCATCATAGCCCCGAGACGTGCTAACCTATCACCATTACCAATAACAGGGGAGGTTAGCATCATAGCCCCGAGACGTGCTAACCTATCACCATTACCAATAACAGGGGAGATTAGCATGTAATATCATAGCCCCAAGACATGCTACCATTACCAATAACAGGGGAGATTAGCATGTAATAGCATAGCCCCAAGACATGCTAACCTATCACCATTACAATAACAGGGGAGATTAGCATGTAATATCATAGCCCCAAGACATGCTAACCTATCACCATTACCAATAACAGGGGAGGTTAGCATCATAGCCCCAAGACATGCTAACCTATCACCATTACCAATAACTGGGGAGGTTAGCATCATAGCCCCGAGACATGCTAACCTATCACCATTACCAATAACAGGGAGGTTAGCATCATAGCCCCGAGACCATTTATTTATTATTATTATTATATTTACCATTACCAATAACAGGGAGATTAGCATGTAATAGCATAGCCCCGAGACGTGCTAACCTATCACCATTACCAATAACAGGGAGGTTAGCATCATAGCCCGAGACATGTTAACCTATCACCATTACCAATAACAGGGAGGTTAGCATCATAGCCCGAGACATGCTAACCTATCACCATTACAATAACAGGGAGGTTAGCATGTTATATCATAGCCCCGAGGACGTGCTAACCTATCACCATTACAATAACAGGGGAGGTTAGCATGTTATATCATAGCCCCGAGACGTGCTAACCTATCACCATTACCAATAACAGGGAGGTTAACATCATAGCCCGAGACATGCTAACCTATCACCATTACCAATAACTGGGGAGGTTAGCATCATAGCCCGAGACATGCTAACCTATCACCATTACAATAACAGGGGAGGTTAGCATGTTATATCATAGCCCCGAGACGTGCTAACCTATCACCATTACAATAACAGGGGAGGTTAGCATGTTATATCATAGCCCGAGACGTGCTAACCTATCACCATTACCAATAACAGGGGAGGTTAGCATCATAGCCCGAGACATGCTAACCTATCACCATTACCAATAACTGGGGAGGTTAGCATCATAGCCCCGAGACATGCTAACCTATCACCATTACCAATAACAGGGGAGATTAGCATGTAATAGCATAGCCCGAGACGTGCTAACCTATCACCATTACCAATAACAGGGGAGGTTAGCATCATAGCCCCGAGACATGCTAACCTATCACCATTACAATAACAGGGAGGTTAGCATGTTATATCATAGCCCGAGACGTGCTAACCTATCACCATTACAATAACTGGGGAGGTTAGCATGTTATATCATAGCCCGAGACGTGCTAACCTATCACCATTACCAATAACAGGGGAGGTTAGCATCATAGCCCCGAGACATGCTAACCTATCACCATTACCAATAACAGGGGAGGTTAGCATCATAGCCCCGAGACATTTACATTTACATTACATTTAAGTCATTTAGCAGACGCTCTTATCCAGAACGACTTACAAATTGGTGCATACACCTTATGACAACCAGTGGAACAGCCACTTGCATCTAAATCTTGTTGGGGGGGGGTGAGAAGGATTACTTACCCTTACTTTCCCTATCCTAGGTATTCCTTGAAGAGGTGGGGTTTCAGGTGTCTCCGGAAGGTGGTGATTGACTCCGCTGTCCTGGCGTCGTGAGGGAGTTTGTTCCACCATTGGGGGCCAGAGCAGCGAACAGTTTTGACTGGGCTGAGCGGGAACTGTACTTCCTCAGTGGTAGGGAGGCGAGCAGGCCAGAGGTGGATGAACGCAGTGCCCTTGTTTGGGTGTAGGGCCTGATCAGAGCCTGGAGGTACTGAGGTGCCGTTCCCCTCACAGCTCCGTGGCGAGCACCATGGTCTTGTAGCGGATGCGAGCTTCAACTGGAAGCCAGTGGAGAGAGCGGAGGAGCGGGGTGACGTGAGAGAACTTGGGAAGGTTGAACACCAGACGGGCTGCGGCGTTCTGGATGAGTTGTAGGGGTTTAATGGCACAGGCAGGGAGCCCAGCCAACAGCGAGTTGCAGTAATCAAGACGGGAGATGACAAGTGCCTGGATTAGGACCTGCGCCGCTTCCTGTGTGAGGCAGGGTCGTACTCTGCGGATGTTGTAGAGCATGAACCTACAGGAACGGGACACCGCCTTGATATTAGTTGAGAACGTCAGGGTGTTGTCCAGGATCACGCCAAGGTTCTTAGCGCTCTGGGAGGAGGACACAATGGAGTTGTCAACCGTGATGGCGAGATCATGGAACGGGCAGTCCTTCCCCGGGAGGAAGAGGAGCTCCGTCTTGCTGAGGTTCAGCTTGAGGTGGTGATCCGTCATCCACACTGATATGTCTGCCAGACATGCAGAGATGCGATTCGCCACCTGGTCATCAGAAGGGGAAAGGAGAAGATTAATTGTGTGTCGTCTGCATAGCAATGATAGGAGAGACCATGTGAGATTATGACAGAGCCAAGTGACTTGGTGTATAGCGAGAATAAGAGAGGGCCTAGAACAGAGCCCTGGGGGACACCAGTGGTGAGAGCGCGTGGTGAGGAGACAGATTCTCGCCACGCCACCTGGTAGGAGCGACCTGTCAGGTAGGACGCAATCAAGCGTGGGCCGCGCCGGAGATGCCCAACTCGGAGAGGGTGGAGAGGAGGATCTGATGGTTCACAGTATCGAAGGCAGCCGATAGGTCTAGAAGGATGAGAGCCGAGGAGAGAGAGTTAGCTTTAGCAGTGCGGAGCGCCTCCGTGATACAGAGAAGAGCAGTCTCAGTTGAATGACTAGTCTTGAAACCTGACTGATTTGGATCAAGAAGGTCATTCTGAGAGAGATAGCGGTAGAGCTGGCCAAGGACGGCACGCTCAAGAGTTTTGGAGAGAAAAGAGAGAAGGGATACTGGTCTGTAGTTGTTGACATCGGAGGGATCGAGTGTAGGTTTTTTCAGAAGGGGTGCAACTCTCGCTCTCTTGAAGACGGGAGGGACGTAGCCAGCGGTCAGGGATGAGTTGATGAGCGAGGTGAGGTAAGGGAGAAGGTCTCCGGAAATGGTCTGGAGAAGAGAGGAGGGGATAGGGTCAAGCGGGCAGGTTGTTGGGCGGCCGGCCGTCACAAGACGTGAGATTTCATCTGGAGAGAGAGGGGAGAAAGAGGTCAGAGCATAGGGTAGGGCAGTGTGAGCAGAACCAGCGGTGTCGTTTGACTTAGCAAACGAGGATCGGATGTCATCGACCTTCTTTTCAAAATGGTTGACGAAGTCATCTGCAGAGAGGGAGGAGGGGGGATTCAGGAGGGAGGAGAAGGTGGCAAAGAGCTTCCTAGGGTTAGAGGCAGATGCTTGGAATTTAGAATGGTAGAAAGTGGCTTTAGCAGCAGAGACAGAGGAGGAAAATGTAGAGAGGAGGGAGTGAAAGGATGCCAGGTCCGCAGGGAGGCGAGTTTTCCTCCATTTCCGCTCGGCTGCCCGGAGCCCTGTTCTGTGAGCTCGCAATGAGTCGTCGAGCCACGGAGCGGGAGGGAGGACCGAGCCGGCCTGGAGGATAGGGGACATAGAGAGTCAAAGGATGCAGTAAGGGAGGAGAGGAGGGTTGAGGAGGCAGAATCAGGAGATAGGTTGGAGAAAGTTTGAGCAGAGGGAAGAGATGATAGGATGGAAGAGGAGAGAGTAGCGGGGGAGAGAGAGCGAAGGTTGGGACGGCGCGATACCATCCGAGTAGGGGCAGTGTGGGAAGTGTTGGATGAGAGCGAGAGGGAAAAGGATACAAGGTAGTGGTCGGAGACTTGGAGGGGAGTTGCAATGAGGTTAGTGGAAGAACAGCATCTAGTAAAGATGAGGTCAAGCGTATTGCCTGCCTTGTGAGTAGGGGGGGAAGGTGAGAGGGTGAGGTCAAAAGAGGAGAGGAGTGGAAAGAAGGAGGCAGAGAGGAATGAGTCAAAGGTAGACGTGGGGAGGTTAAAGTCGCCCAGAACTGTGAGAGGTGAGCCGTCCTCAGGAAAGGAGCTTATCAAGGCATCAAGCTCATTGATGAACTCTCCGAGGGAACCTGGAGGGCGATAAATGATAAGGATGTTAAGCTTGAAAGGGCTGGTAACTGTGACAGCATGGAATTCAAAGGAGGCAATAGACAGATGGGTAAGGGGAGAAAGAGAGAAAGACCACTTGGGAGAGATGAGGATCCCGGTGCCACCACCCCGCTGACCAGAAGCTCTCCGGGTGTGCGAGAACACGTGGGCGGACGAGGAGAGAGCAGTAGGAGTAGCAGTGTTATCTGTGGTGATCCATGTTTCCGTCAGTGCCAAGAAGTCAAGGGACTGGAGGGAGGCATAGGCTGAGATGAACTCTGCCTTGTTGGCCGCAGATCGGCAGTTCCAGAGGCTACCGGAGACCTGGAACTCCACGTGGGTCGTACGCGCTGGGACCACCAGATTAGGGTGGTCGCGGCCACGCGGTGTGGAGCGTTTGTATGGTCTGTGCAGAGAGGAGAGAACAGGGATAGACAGACACATAGTTGACAGGCTACAGAAAAGGCTACGCTAATGCAAGGAAATTGAATGACAAGTGGACTACACGTCTCGAATGTTCAGAAAGTTAAGCTTACGTGGCAAGAATCTTATTGACTAAAATGATTAAAATGATACAGTACTGCTAGAGTAGGCTAGCTGGCAGTAGCTGCGTTGTTGGCCCTACACTAATCTAGTCGTTCCGTTGAGTGTAATAAGACATGCTAACCTATCACCATTGCCAATAACAGGGGAGATTAGCATCATAGCCCCGAGACATGCTAACCTATCACCATTACCAATAACAGGGAGGTTAGCATCATAGCCCCGAGACATGCTAACCTATTACCATTACAATAACAGGGGAGGTTAGCATGTTATATCATAGCCCTGAGACGTGCTAACCTATCACCATTACAATAACAGGGGAAGTTAGAATGTTATATCATAGCCCCGAGACGTGCTAACCTATCACCATTACCAATAACAGGGGAGGTTAGCATCATAGCCCCGAGACATGCTAACCTATCACCATTACCAATAACAGGGAGGTTAGCATCATAGCCCCGAGACATGCTAACCTATCACCATTGCCAATAACAGGGAGATTAGCATCATAGCCCCGAGACATGCTAACCTATCACCATTACCAATAACAGGGGAGGTTAGCATCATAGCCCCGAGACATGCTAACCTATCACCATTACCAATAACAGGGGAGGTTAGCATCATAGCCCCGAGACATGCTAACCTATCACCATTACCAATAACAGGGGAGATTAGCATGTAATAGCATAGCCCCGAGACGTGCTAACCTATCACCATTACCAATAACAGGGGAGGTTAGCATCATAGCCCCGAGACATGCTAACCTATCACCATTACCAATAACAGGGGAGGTTAGCATCATAGCCCCGAGACATGCTAACCTATCACCATTACCAATAACAGGGGAGATTAGCATCATAGCCCCGAGACATGCTAACCTATCACCATTACCAATAACAGGGGAGATTAGCATGTAATAGCATAGCCCCGAGACGTGCTAACCTATCACCATTACCAATAACAGGGGAGGTTAGCATCATAGCCCCGAGACGTGCTAACCTATCACCATTACCAATAACAGGGGAGGTTAGCATCATAGCCCCGAGACATGCTAACCTATCACCATTACAATAACAGGGGAGGTTAGCATGTTATATCATAGCCCCGAGACGTGCTAACCTATCACCATTACAATAACAGGGGAGGTTAGCATGTTATATCATAGCCCCGAGACGTGCTAACCTATCACCATTACCAATAACAGGGAGGTTAGCATCATAGCCCCGAGACATGCTAACCCATCACCATTACCAATAACAGGGAGGTTAGCATCATAGCCCCGAGACATGCTAACCTATCACCATTGCCAATAACAGGGAGATTAGCATCATAGCCCCGAGACATGCTAACCTATCACCATTACCAATAACAGGGAGGTTAGCATCATAGCCCCGAGACATGCTAACCTATCACCATTACCAATAACAGGGAGATTAGCATCATAGCCCGAGACATGCTAACCTATCACCATTACCAATAACAGGGAGATTAGCATCATAGCCCCGAGACATGCTAACCTATCACCATTACCAATAACAGGGAGGTTAGCATCATAGCCCCGAGACATGCTAACCTATCACCATTACCAATAACAGGGGAGATTAGCATGTAATATCATAGCCCCAAGACATGCTAACCTATCACCATTACCAATAACTGGGGAGGTTAGCATGTAATATCATAGCCCCAAGACATGCTAACCTATCACCATTACCAATAACAGGGGAGGTTAGCATCATAGCCCCGAGACGTGCTAACCTATCACCATTACCAATAACAGGGGAGGTTAGCATCATAGCCCCGAGACATGCTAACCTATCACCATTACCAATAACAGGGGAGGTTAGCATCATAGCCCCGAGACATGCTAACCTATCACCATTACAATAACAGGGGAGATTAGCATGTAATATCATAGCCCCAAGACATGCTAACCTATCACCATTACCAATAACAGGGAGGTTAGCATCATAGCCCCGAGACATGCTAACCTATCACCATTACCAATAACAGGGGAGGTTAGCATCATAGCCCCGAGACATGCTAACCTATCACCATTACAATAACAGGGGAGATTAGCATGTAATATCATAGCCCCAAGACATGCTAACCTATCACCATTACCAATAACAGGGGAGGTTAGCATCATAGCCCCGAGACATGCTAACCTATCACCATTACCAATAACAGGGGAGATTAGCATGTAATATCATAGCCCCAAGACATGCTAACCTATCACCATTACCAATAACAGGGGAGATTAGCATGTAATAGCATAGCCCCAAGACATGCTAACCTATCACCATTACAATAACAGGGGAGATTAGCATGTAATATCATAGCCCCAAGACATGCTAACCTATCACCATTACCAATAACAGGGGAGGTTAGCATCATAGCCCCGAGACATGCTAACCTATCACCATTACCAATAACAGGGGAGGTTAGCATCATAGCCCCGAGACATGCTAACCTATCACCATTACCAATAACAGGGGAGGTTAGCATCATAGCCCCGAGACATGCTAACCTATCACCATTACCAATAACAGGGGAGATTAGCATGTAATAGCATAGCCCCGAGACGTGCTAACCTATCACCATTACCAATAACAGGGGAGGTTAGCATCATAGCCCCGAGACATGCTAACCTATCACCATTACCAATAACAGGGGAGGTTAGCATCATAGCCCCGAGACATGCTAACCTATCACCATTACCAATAACAGGGGAGATTAGCATCATAGCCCCGAGACGTGCTAACCTATCACCATTACCAATAACAGGGGAGATTAGCATCATAGCCCCGAGACGTGCTAACCTATCACCATTACAATAACAGGGGAGGTTAGCATGTTATATCATAGCCCCGAGACATGCTAACCTATCACCATTACCAATAACAGGGGAGGTTAGCATCATAGCCCCGAGACATGCTAACCTATCACCATTACCAATAACAGGGAGGTTAGTATCATAGCCCCGAGACATGCTAACCTATCACCATTGCCAATAACAGGGGAGATTAGCATCATAGCCCCGAGACATGCTAACCTATCACCATTACCAATAACAGGGGAGGTTAGCATCATAGCCCCGAGACATGCTAACCTATCACCATTACCAATAACAGGGGAGATTAGCATCATAGCCCCGAGACATGCTAACCTATCACCATTACCAATAACAGGGGAGATTAGCATCATAGCCCCGAGACATGCTAACCTATCACCATTACCAATAACAGGGGAGGTTAGCATCATAGCCCCGAGACATGCTAACCTATCACCATTACCAATAACAGGGGAGGTTAGCATCATAGCCCCGAGACATGCTAACCTATCACCATTACAATAACAGGGGAGATTAGCATGTAATATCATAGCCCCAAGACATGCTAACCTATCACCATTACCAATAACAGGGGAGATTAGCATGTAATATCATAGCCCCAAGACATGCTAACCTATCACCATTACCAATAACAGGGGAGGTTAGCATCATAGCCCCGAGACATGCTAACCTATCACCATTACCAATAACAGGGGAGGTTAGCATCATAGCCCCGAGACATGCTAAACTATCACCATTACAATAAGAGGGGAGATTAGCATGTAATATCATAGCCCCAAGACATGCTAACCTATCACCATTACCAATAACAGGGGAGGTTAGCATCATAGCCCCGAGACATGCTAACCTGTCACCATTACCAATAACAGGGGAGATTAGCATGTAATATCATAGCCCCAAGACATGCTAACCTATCACCATTACCAATAACAGGGGAGATTAGCATGTAATAGCATAGCCCCAAGACATGCTAACCTATCACCATTACCAATAACAGGGAGGTTAGCATCATAGCCCCGAGACATGCTAACCTATCACCATTACCAATAACAGGGGAGGTTAGCATCATAGCCCCGAGACATGCTAACCTATCACCATTACCAATAACTGGGAGGTTAGCATCATAGCCCCGAGACGTGCTAACCTATCACCATTACCAATAACAGGGGAGATTAGCATGTAATATCATAGCCCCAAGACATGCTAACCTATCACCATTACCAATAACAGGGGAGATTAGCATGTAATATCATAGCCCCAAGACATGCTAACCTATCACCATTACCAATAACAGGGGAGGTTAGCATCATAGCCCCGAGACATGCTAACCTATCACCATTACCAATAACAGGGGAGGTTAGCATCATAGCCCCGAGACATGCTAACCTATCACCATTACCAATAACAGGGGAGGTTAGCATCATAGCCCCGAGACATGCTAACCTATCACCATTACCAATAACAGGGAGATTAGCATGTAATAGCATAGCCTCGAGACGTGCTAACCTATCACCATTACCAATAACAGGGGAGGTTAGCATCATAGCCCCGAGACATGCTAACCTATCACCATTACCAATAACAGGGGAGGTTAGCATCATAGCCCCGAGACATGCTAACCTATCACCATTACCAATAACAGGGGAGGTTAGCATCATAGCCCCGAGACATGCTAACCTATCACCATTACCAATAACAGGGGAGATTAGCATCATAGCCCCGAGACGTGCTAACCTATCACCATTACAATAACAGGGGAGGTTAGCATGTTATATCATAGCCCCGAGACGTGCTAACCTATCACCATTACCAATAACAGGGGAGGTTAGCATCATAGCCCCGAGACATGCTAACCTATCACCATTACCAATAACAGGGGAGGTTAGCATCATAGCCCCGAGACATGCTAACCTATCACCATTGCCAATAACAGGGGAGATTAGCATCATAGCCCCGAGACATGCTAACCTATCACCATTACCAATAACAGGGGAGGTTAGCATCATAGCCCCGAGACATGCTAACCTATCACCATTACCAATAACAGGGGAGATTAGCATCATAGCCCCGAGACATGCTAACCTATCACCATTACCAATAACAGGGGAGATTAGCATCATAGCCCCGAGACATGCTAACCTATCACCATTACCAATAACAGGGAGATTAGCATCATAGCCCCGAGACATGCTAACCTATCACCATTACCAATAACAGGGGAGGTTAGCATCATAGCCCCGAGACATGCTAACCTATCACCATTGCCAATAACAGGGAGATTAGCATCATAGCCCCGAGACATGCTAACCTATCACCATTACCAATAACAGGGGAGGTTAGCATCATAGCCCCGAGACATGCTAACCTATCACCATTGCCAATAACAGGGGAGGTTAGCATCATAGCCCCGAGACATGCTAACCTATCACCATTACCAATAACAGGGGAGATTAGCATCATAGCCCCGAGACATGCTAACCTATCACCATTACCAATAACAGGGGAGATTAGCATCATAGCCCCGAGATGTGCTAACCTATCACCATTACCAATAACAGGGGAGATTAGCATCATAGCCCCGAGACGTGCTAACCTATCACCATTACAATAACAGGGGAGGTTAGCATGTTATATCATAGCCCCGAGACGTGCTAACCTATCACCATTACAATAACAGGGGAGGTTAGCATGTTATATCATAGCCCCGAGACGTGCTAACCTATCACCATTACAATAACAGGGGAGGTTAGCATGTTATATCATAGCCCCGAGACGTGCTAACCTATCACCATTACCAATAACAGGGGAGGTTAGCATCATAGCCCCGAGACATGCTAACCTATCACCATTACCAATAACAGGGAGGTTAGCATCATAGCCCCGAGACATGCTAAGACATGCTAACCTATCACCATTACCAATAACAGGGAGATTAGACATTTACATTACATTTAACTCATTTAGCAGACGCTCTTATCCAGAGCGACTTACAAATTGGTGCATTCACCTTATGACATCCAGTGGAACAGCCACTTTACAATAGTGCATCTAAATCTTTTAAGGGGGGTGAGAAGGATTACTTTATCCTATCCTAGGTATTCCTTAAAGAGGTGGGGTTTCAGGTGTCTCCGGAAGGTGGTGATTGACTCCGCTGTCCTGGCGTCGTGGGGAGTTTGTTCCACCATTGGGGGCCAGAGCAGCGAACAGTTTTGACTGGGCTGAGCGGGAACTGTACTTCCTCAGTGGTAGGGAGGCGAGCAGGCCAGAGGTGGATGAACGCAGTGCCCTTGTTTGGGTGTAGGGCCTGATCAGAGCCTGGAGGTACTGAGGTGCCGTTCCCCTCACAGCTCCGTAGGCAAGCACCATGGTCTTGTAGCGGATGCGAGCTTCAACTGGAAGCCAGTGGAGAGAGCGGAGGAGCGGGGTGACGTGAGAGAACTTGGGAAGGTTGAACACCAGACGGGCTGCGGCGTTCTGGATGAGTTGTAGGGGTTTAATGGAACAGGCAGGGAGCCCAGCCAACAGCGAGTTGCAGTAATCCAGACGGGAGATGACAAGTGCCTGGATTAGGACCTGCGCCGCTTCCTGTGTGACGCAGGGTCGTACTCTGCGGATGTTGTAGAGCATGAACCTACAGGAACGGGCCACCGCCTTGATGTTAGTTGAGAACGACAGGGTGTTGTCCATGATCACGCCAAGGTTCTTAGCGCTCTGGGAGGAGGACACAATGGAGTTGTCAACCGTGATGGCGAGATCATGGAACGGGCAGTCCTTCCCCGGGAGGAAGAGCAGCTCCGTCTTGCCGAGGTTCAGCTTGAGGTGGTGATCCGTCATCCACACTGATATGTCTGCCAGACATGCAGAGATGCGATTCGCCACCTGGTCATCAGAAGGGGGAAAGGAGAAGATCCTTAATTGTGTGTTGTCTGCATAGCAATGATAGGAGAGACCATGTGAGGTTATGACAGAGCCAAGTGACTTGGTGTATAGCGAGAATAGGAGAGGGCCTAGAACAGAGCCCTGGGGGACACCAGTGGTGAGAGCGCGTGGTGAGGAGACAGATTCTCGCCACGCCACCTGGTAGGAGCGACCTGTCAGGTAGGACGCAATCAAGCGTGGGCCGCGCCGGAGATGCCCAACTCGGAGAGGGTGGAGAGGAGGATCTGATGGTTCACAGTATCGAAGGCAGCCGATAGGTCTAGAAGGATGAGAGCAGAGGAGAGAGAGTTAGCTTTAGCGGTGCGGAGCGCCTCCGTGATACAGAGAAGAGCAGTCTCAGTTGAATGACTAGTCTTGAAACCTGACTGATTTGGATCAAGAAGGTCATTCTGAGAGAGATAGCGGGAGAGCTGGCCAAGGACGGCACGTTCAAGAGTTTTGGAGAGAAAAGAAAGAAGGGATACTGGTCTGTAGTTGATGACATCGGAGGGATCGAGTGTAGGTTTTTTCAGAAGGGGTGCAACTCTCGCTCTCTTGAAGACGGAAGGGACGTAGCCAGCGGTCAGGGATGAGTTGATGAGCGAGGTGAGGTAAGGGAGAAGGTCTCCGGAAATGGTCTGGAGAAGAGAGGAGGGGATAGGGTCAGCGGGCAGGTTGTTGGGCGGCCGGCCGTCACAAGATGCGAGATTTCATCTGGAGAGAGAGGGGAGAAAGAGGTCAGAGCACAGGGTAGGGCAGTGTGAGCAGAACCAGCGGTGTCGTTTGACTTAGCAAACGAGGATCGGATGTCGTCAACCTTCTTTTCAAAATGGTTGACGAAGTCATCTGCAGAGAGGGAGGAGGGGGGAGGGGGAGGAGGATTCAGGAGGGAGGAGAAGGTGGCAAAGAGCTTCCTAGGGTTAGAGGCAGATGCTTGGAATTTAGAGTGGTAGAAAGTGGCTTTAGCAGCAGAGACAGAGGAGGAAAATGTAGAGAGGAGGGAGTGATAGGATGCCAGGTCCGCAGGGATTAAGTTTTCCTCCATTTCCGCTCGGCTGCCCGGAGCCCTGTTCTGTGAGCTCGCAATGAGTCGTCGAGCCACGGAGCGGGAGGGGAGGACCGAGCCGGCCTGGAAGATAGGGGACATAGAGAGTCAAAGGATGCAGAAAGGAGGAGAGGAGGGTTGAGGAGGCAGAATCAGGAGATAGGTTGGAGAAGGTTTGAGCAGAGGGAAGAGATGATAGGATGGAAGAGGAGAGAAGCGGGGGAGAGAGCGAAGGTTGGGACGGCGCGATACCATCCAGTAGGGGCAGTGTGGGAAGTGTTGGATGAGAGCGAGAGGGAAAAGGATACAAGGTAGTGGTCGGAGACTTGGAGGGGAGTTGCAATGAGGTTAGTGGAAGAACAGCATCTAGTAAAGATGAGGTCAGCGTATTGCCTGCCTTGTGAGTAGGGGGAAGGTGAGAGGTGAGGTCAAAAGAGGAGCTAACCTATCAGGAGTGGAAGAAGGAGGCAGAGAGGAATGAGTCAAATGTAGACGTGGGGAGGTTAAAGTCGCCCAGAACTGTGAGAGGTGAGCCGTCCTCAGGAAAGGAGCTCATCAAGGCATCAAGCTCATTGATGAACTCTCCGAGGGACCTGGAGGGCGATAAATGATAAGGATGTTAAGCTTGAAAGGGCTGGTAACTGTGACAGCATGAAATTCAAAGGAGGCGATAGACAGATGGGTAAGGAGAGAGAGAATGACCACTTTGGAGAGATGAGGATCCCGGTGCCACCACCCCGCTGACCAGAAGCTCTCGGGGTGTGCATTAGAACACGTGGGCGGACGAAGAGAGAGCAGTAGTAGTAGCAGTGTTATCTGTGGTGATCCATGTTTCCGTCAGTGCCAGAAGTCGAGGGACTGGAGGGAGGCATAGGCTGAGATGAACTCTGCCTAGCAGATCGGCAGTTCCAGAGGCTACCGGAGACCTGGAACTCCACGTGGGTCGTGCGCGCTGGGACCACCAGATTAGGGTGGCGCGGCCACGCGGTGTAAGCGTTTGTATGGTCTGTGCAGAGAGGAGAGAACAGGGATAGACAGACACATAGTTGACAGGCTACAGAAGAGGCTACGCTAATGCAAGGAGATTGGAATGACAAGTGGACTACACGTCTCGAATGTTCAGAAAGTTAAGCTTACGTAGCAAGAATCTTATTGACTAAAATGATTAAAATGATACAGTACTGCTGAAGTAGGCTAGCTGGCAGTGGCTGCGTTGTTGACACTACACTAATCAAGTCGTTCCGTTGAGTGTAATAGTTTCTACAGTGCTGATATTCAGGGGCTAGCTGGCTAGCTAGCAGTGTTGATTACGTTACGTTGCGTTAAAAGAACGACAATAGCTGGCTAGCTAACCTAGAAAATCGCTCTAGACTACACAATTATCTTTGATACACAGACGGCTATGTAGCTAGCTATGTAGCTAGCTACGATCAAACAAATCAAACCGTTGTGCTGTAATGAAATGAAATGAAAATGTGATACTACCTGTGGAGCGAAGCGGAATGCGACCGGGTTTTGAGTGCGGAAGTTCTATTCAGTAGGCGTTGGCTAGCTGTTGGCTAGCTAGCAGTGTCTCCTACGTTAGGACGACAAATAGCTGGCTAGCTAACCTCGGTAAATTAAGATAATCACTCTAAGACTACACGCTCTAAACTACACAATTATCTTGGATACGAAGACAGCAAAGACAACTATGTAGCTAGCTAACACTACACTAATCAAGTCGTTCAGTTGAGTGTAATAGTTTCTACAGTGCTGCTATTCGGTAGACGGTGGACGTTTGCTGGCTGGCTAGCTGCTGGGCAGATAGCAGTGTAGACTACGTTATCGACGAAATACGAAGTTGCAATAGAAGTGCTGACTGTTTCACTTTGTTGTCCTCTTTCTTTTCCTTTTTCTTCTGTCCTTCTTTTGTCATTTTGTCTTCCTTTCTTCTGTTAACTAGATATTTTTTGTTGTTATTCTTTATAAGCTAGCTAGCTTCTTCCAGGAGAGTCCCTAGCAACTGCTTAGCAACAAGTAAACAATTCTGCTAGCAATTCAGCTAGCTAAGATAACTGTACAATTTTATGAATAAATACTTTTTCAAAAGCCTGTCTTTTTTGGTTTGTTCTTTGTTTTGTCTTCTATTGAGTCTTGCAGTTTTCTCTTGATTTTTTTCGATGTACTTCACTCTAAAAAAACATTTAAATCTCAATATATACAGGAGCTCATTTTTCAGCAGCTGCTCAATTTAGAACTCCGGAACACAAGACTAGCATGATTAGCATGTAATATCATAGCCCCAAGACATGCTAACCTATCACCATTACCAATAACAGGGGAGGTTAGCATCATAGCCCCGAGACATGCTAAGACATGCTAACCTATCACCATTACCAATAACAGGGGAGATTAGCATGTAATATCATAGCCCCAAGACATGCTAACCTATCACCATTACCAATAACAGGGGAGGTTAGCATCATAGCCCCGAGACATGCTAACCTATCACCATTACCAATAACAGGGGAGGTTAGCATGTAATATCATAGCCCCAAGACATGCTAACCTATCACCATTACCAATAACTGGGGAGGTTAGCATGTTATATCGTAGCCCCGTGGCATGCTAACCTATCACCATTACCAATAACTGGGGAGGTTAGCATGCTATATCGTAGCCCGAGACATGCTAACCTCTCACCATTACAATAACTGGGGAGGTTAGCATCATAGCCCGGGACATGCTAACCTCTCACCATTACAATAATAAGGGGAGGTTAGCATGTAATATCATATCCCCAAGGCATGCTAACCTATCACCATTACCAATAACTGGGAGGCATGTCTTGGGGGTATAATCTTTGACCCTCTGTAACTTCCTCCCTATTCATTATTATTCATGATTCATTCAGGATTATACACAATCATGGTAGCATCCAGATGAATGTAAAAGTGTTTAGAAACATATTCTATTCTTATTTACAATAAAAGTGACTCCAAAATGACACAATACATTATTTAATATAAATGTATTTTGGTCACAACATAATCTGAAACAGAACCAAAATGAACTGCAAATGCATCCACAAGTTTGTGCTATGAATATGGGAGGTTAGCATGTTATATCATAGCCCCGAGACGTGCTAACCTATCACCATTACCAATAACAGGGGAGGTTAGCATCATAGCCCCGAGACATGCTAACCTATCACCATTACCAATAACAGGGGAGGTTAGCATCATAGCCCCGAGACATGCTAACCTATCACCATTACCAATAACAGGGGAGATTAGCATCATAGCCCCGAGACATGCTAACCTATCACCATTACCAATAACAGGGGAGATTAGCATCATAGCCCCGAGACATGCTAACCTATCACCATTACCAATAACAGGGGAGATTAGCATCATAGCCCCGAGACATGCTAACCTATCACCATTACCAATAACAGGGGAGGTTAGCATCATAGCCCCGAGACATGCTAACCTATCACCATTACCAATAACAGGGGAGATTAGCATCATAGCCCCGAGACATGCTAACCTATCACCATTACCAATAACAGGGAGGTTAGCATCATAGCCCCGAGACATGCTAACCTATCACCATTACCAATAACAGGGGAGGTTAGCATCATAGCCCGAGACATGCTAACCTATCACCATTACCAATAACAGGGAGATTAGCATCATAGCCCCGAGACATGCTAACCTATCACAAATACCAATAACAGGGGAGATTAGCATCATAGCCCCGAGACATGCTAACCTATCACCATTACCAATAACAGGGGAGGTTAGCATCATAGCCCCGAGACATGCTAACCTATCACCATTACCAATAACAGGGGAGATTAGCATCATAGCCCCGAGACATGCTAACCTATCACCATTACCAATAACAGGGGAGATTAGCATCATAGCCCCGAGACATGCTAACCTATCACCATTACCAATAACAGGGGAGGTTAGCATCATAGCCCCGAGACATGCTAACCTATCACCATTACCAATAACAGGGGAGATTAGCATCATAGCCCCGAGACGTGCTAACCTATCACCATTACCAATAACAGGGGAGATTAGCATCATAGCCCCGAGACGTGCTAACCTATCACCATTACAATAACAGGGGAGGTTAGCATGTTATATCATAGCCCCGAGACGTGCTAACCTATCACCATTACAATAACAGGGGAGGTTAGCATGTTATATCATAGCCCCGAGACGTGCTAACCTATCACCATTACCAATAACAGGGGAGGTTAGCATCATAGCCCCGAGACATGCTAACCTATCACCATTACCAATAACAGGGGAGGTTAGCATCATAGCCCCGAGACATGCTAACCTATCACCATTGCCAATAACAGGGGAGATTAGCATCATAGCCCCGAGACATGCTAACCTATCACCATTACCAATAACAGGGGAGGTTAGCATCATAGCCCCGAGACATGCTAACCTATCACCATTACCAATAACAGGGGAGATTAGCATCATAGCACCGAGACATGCTAACCTATCACCAATACCAATAACAGGGAGATTAGCATCATAGTCCCGAGACATGCTAACCTATCACCATTACCAATAACAGGGAGATTAGCATCATAGCCCCGAGACATGCTAACCTATCACCATTACCAATAACAGGGAGGTTAGCATCATAGCCCCGAGACATGCTAACCTATCACCATTGCCAATAACAGGGGAGATTAGCATCATAGCCCCGAGACATGCTAACCTATCACCATTACCAATAACAGGGGAGATTAGCATCATAGCCCCGAGACATGCTAACCTATCACCATTACCAATAACAGGGGAGGTTAGCATCATAGCCCCGAGACATGCTAACCTATCACCATTGCCAATAACAGGGGAGATTAGCATCATAGCCCCGAGACATGCTAACCTATCACCATTACCAATAACAGGGGAGGTTAGCATCATAGCCCCGAGACGTGCTAACCTATCACCATTACCAATAACAGGGGAGGTTAGCATCATAGCCCCGAGACGTGCTAACCTATCACCATTACCAATAACAGGGGAGGTTAGCATCATAGCCCCGAGACATGCTAACCTATCACCATTACCAATAACAGGGGAGGTTAGCATCATAGCCCCGAGACATGCTAACCTATCACCATTACCAATAACAGGGGAGGTTAGCATCAGACATGCTAAGACATGCTAACCTATCACCATTACCAATAACAGGGGAGATTAGCATGTAATATCATAGCCCCAAGACATGCTAACCTATCACCATTACCAATAACAGGGAGGTTAGCATCATAGCCCCGAGACGTGCTAACCTATCACCATTACCAATAACAGGGGAGATTAGCATGTAATATCATAGCCCCAAGACATGCTAACCTATCACCATTACCAATAACAGGGGAGGTTAGCATCATAGCCCCGAGACGTGCTAACCTATCACCATTACCAATAACAGGGGAGATTAGCATGTAATATCATAGCCCCAAGACATGCTAACCTATCACCATTACCAATAACAGGGAGATTAGCATCATAGCCCCGAGACATGCTAACATGCTAACCTATCACCATTACCAATAACAGGGAGGTTAGCATCATAGCCCCGAGACATGCTAAGACATGCTAACCTATCACCATTACCAATAACAGGGGAGGTTAGCATCATAGCCCCGAGACATGCTAACCTATCACCATTACCAATAACAGGGAGATTAGCATCATAGTCCCGAGACATGCTAACCTATCACCATTACCAATGACAGGGAGGTTAGCATCATAGCCCCGAGACATGCTAACCTATCACCATTACCAATAACAGGGGAGGTTAACATCATAGCCCCGAGACATGCTAACCTATCACCATTACCAATAACAGGGGAGATTAGCATCATAGCCCCGAGACATGCTAACCTATCACCATTACCAATAACAGGGGAGATTAGCATCATAGTCCCGAGACATGCTAACCTATCACCATTACCAATAACAGGGAGGTTAGCATCATAGCCCCGAGACATGCTAACCTATCACCATTACCAATAACAGGGGAGATTAGCATCATAGCCCGAGACATGCTAACCTATCACCATTACCAATAACAGGGGAGATTAGCATCATAGTCCCAAGACATGCTAACCTATCACAATTACCAATAACAGGGAGGTTAGCATCATAGCCCGAGGCATGCTAACCTATCACCATTACCAATAACAGGGGAGATTAGCATCATAGCCCCGAGACATGCTAACCTATCACCATTACCAATAACAGGGAGATTAGCATCATAGCCCGAGACGTGCTAACCTATCACCATTACAATAACAGGGAGGTTAGCATGTTATATCATAGCCCGAGACGTGCTAACCTATCACCATTACAATAACAGGGGAGGTTAGCATGTTATATCATAGCCCCGAGACGTGCTAACCTATCACCATTACCAATAACAGGGAGGTTAGCATCATAGCCCGAGACATGCTAACCTATCACCATTACCAATAACAGGGGAGGTTAGCATCATAGCCCTGAGACATGCTAACCTATCACCATTGCCAATAACAGGGGAGATTAGCATCATAGCCCCGAGACATGCTAACCTATCACCATTACCAATAACAGGGAGGTTAGCATCATAGCCCCGAGACATGCTAACCTATCACCATTACCAATAACAGGGAGATTAGCATCATAGCACCGAGACATGCTAACCTATCACCAATACCAATAACAGGGGAGATTAGCATCATAGTCCCGAGACATGCTAACCTATCACCATTACCAATAACAGGGAGATTAGCATCATAGCCCGAGACATGCTAACCTATCACCATTACCAATAACAGGGGAGGTTAGCATCATAGCCCCGAGACATGCTAACCTATCACCATTGCCAATAACAGGGGAGATTAGCATCATAGCCCCGAGACATGCTAACCTATCACCATTACCAATAACAGGGGAGATTAGCATCATAGCCCCGAGACATGCTAACCTATCACCATTACCAATAACAGGGAGGTTAGCATCATAGCCCCGAGACATGCTAACCTATCACCATTGCCAATAACAGGAGATTAGCATCATAGCCCCGAGACATGCTAACCTATCACCATTACCAATAACAGGGAGGTTAGCATCATAGCCCCAAGACGTGCTAACCTATCACCATTACCAATAACAGGGGAGGTTAGCATCATAGCCCCGAGACGTGCTAACCTATCACCATTACCAATAACAGGGAGATTAGCATCATAGCCCCGAGACATGCTAACCTATCACCATTACCAATAACAGGGAGGTTAGCATCATAGCCCCGAGACATGCTAACCTATCACCATTACCAATAACAGGGAGGTTAGCATCATAGCCCCAGACATGCTAAGACATGCTAACCTATCACCATTACCAATAACAGGGGAGATTAGCATGTAATATCATAGCCCCAAGACATGCTAACCTATCACCATTACCAATAACAGGGGAGGTTAGCATCATAGCCCGAGACGTGCTAACCTATCACCATTACCAATAACAGGGGAGATTAGCATGTAATATCATAGCCCCAAGACATGCTAACCTATCACCATTACCAATAACAGGGAGGTTAGCATCATAGCCCCGAGACGTGCTAACCTATCACCATTACCAATAACAGGGGAGATTAGCATGTAATATCATAGCCCCAAGACATGCTAACCTATCACCATTACCAATAACAGGGAGATTAGCATCATAGCCCCGAGACATGCTAAGTATTGCTAACCTATCACCATTACCAATAACAGGGAGGTTAGCATCATAGCCCCGAGACATGCTAAGACATGCTAACCTATCACCATTACCAATAACAGGGGAGATTAGCATGTAATATCATAGCCCCAAGACATGCTAACCTATCACCATTACCAATAACAGGGAGGTTAGCATCATAGCCCTGAGACATGCTAACCTATCACCATTACCAATAACAGGGGAGGTTAGCATGTTATATCGTAGCCCCGTGGCATGCTAACCTATCACCATTACCAATAACTGGGGAGGTTAGCATGCTATATCGTAGCCCCGAGACATGCTAACCTCTCACCATTACAATAACAGGGGAGGTTAGCATGTAATATCATATCCCCAAGGCATGCTAACCTATCACCATTACCAATAACTGGGGAGGCATGTCTTGGGGGTATAATCTTTGACCCTCTGTAACTTCCTCCCTATTCATTATTATTCATGATTCATTCAGGATTATACACAATCATGGTAGCATCCAGATGAATGTAAAAGTGTTTAGAAACATATTCTATTCTTATTTACAATAAAAGTGACTCCAAAATGACACAATACATTATTTAATATAAATGTATTTTGGTCACTGAAACAGAACCAAAATGAACTGCAAATGCATCCAACAAGTTTGTGCTATGAATATGGGAGATTAACATGTTATATCATAGCCCCGAGACGTGCTAACCTATCACCATTACCAATAACAGGGGAGATTAGCATCATAGCCCCGAGACATGCTAACCTATCACCATTACCAATAACAGGGGAGGTTAGCATCATAGCCCCGAGATATGCTAACCTATCACCATTACAATAACAGGGGAGATTAGCATGTAATATCATAGCCCCAAGACATGCTAACCTATCACCATTACCAATAACAGGGGAGGTTAACATCATAGCCCCGAGACATGCTAACCTATCACCATTACCAATAACAGGGGAGGTTAGCATCATAGCCCCGAGACATGCTAACCTATCACCATTACCAATAACAGGGGAGATTAGCATCATAGCCCCGAGACATGCTAACCTTTCACCTTTACCAATAACAGGGAGGTTAGCATCATAGCCCCAAGACATGCTAACCTATCACCATTACCAATAACAGGGGAGGTTAGCATCATAGCCCCGAGATATGCTAACCTATCACCATTACAATAACAGGGGAGATTAGCATGTAATATCATAGCCCCAAGACATGCTAACCTATCACCATTACCAATAACAGGGGAGGTTAACATCATAGCCCCGAGACATGCTAACCTATCACCATTACCAATAACAGGGGATGTTAGCATCATAGCCCCGAGACATGCTAACCTATCACCATTACAATAACAGGGGAGATTAGCATGTAATATCATAGCCCCAAGACATGCTAACCTATCACCATTACCAATAACAGGGGAGGTTGGCATCATAGCCCCGAGACATGCTAACCTATCACCATTACCAATAACAGGGGAGATTAGCATGTAATATCATAGCCCCAAGACATGCTAACCTATCACCATTACCAATAACAGGGGAGGTTAGCATCATAGCCCCGAGACATGCTAACCTATCACCATTACCAATAACAGGGGAGGTTAGCATCATAGCCCCGAGACATGCTAACCTATCACCATTACCAATAACAGGGGAGGTTAGCATCATAGCCCCGAGACATGCTAACCTATCACCATTACCAATAACAGGGGAGATTAGCATGTAATAGCATAGCCCCAAGACATGCTAACCTATCACCATTACCAATAACAGGGAGGTTAGCATCATAGCCCCGAGACATGCTAACCTATCACCATTACCAATAACAGGGGAGGTTAGCATCATAGCCCGAGACATGCTAACCTATCACAAATACCAATAACAGGGGAGATTAGCATCATAGCCCGAGACATGCTAACCTATCACCGTTACCAATAACAGGGAGATTAGCATCATAGCCCCGAGACATGCTAACCTATCACAAATACCAATAACAGGGGAGATTAGCATCATAGCCCCGAGACATGCTAACCTATCACCATTACCAATAACAGGGAGGTTAGCATCATAGCCCCGAGACATGCTAACCTATCACCATTACCAATAACAGGGAGATTAGCATCATAGACCCGAGACATGCTAACCTATCACCTTTACCAATAACAGGGAGATTAGCATCATAGCCCCGAGACATGCTAACCTATCACCATTACCAATAACAGGGAGGTTAGCATCATAGCCCCGAGACATGCTAACCTATCACCATTGCCAATAACAGGGAGATTAGCATCATAGCCCCGAGACATGCTAACCTATCACCATTACCAATAACAGGAGGTTAGCATCATAGCCCCGAGACATGCTAACCTATCACCATTACCAATAACAGGGGAGATTAGCATCATCGCCCCAAGGCATGCTAATGACGAAATGCTAAACTTTTACATTATTTGTGAGAATCATTAGGGGTGTCAATTTTGAGGCTTACCCTTTTGAGAAGAAAAAAATACTACTTGTTAAACAAAACCTCTTTCTCTGAACAATTGTATTAATATAAAATAAATTAATGTCGGACTCTATTAATTTTTTTAATGGTGTTTTATACAGCCTAAATGCAACTTGCATGTTGTTGAAGTATTGTTGTTGATGGGTTGTTGAAATGCTGAGCGATTCTGCCACTTCTGCTACTAGTAGACTAGTGTTTATAGTGTTGGTTGCTGGGTCAAATCCCCGAGCTGACAAGGTACAAATCTGTCATTCCTCCCCTGAACAGGCAGTTAAACCCACTGTTCCTAGACCAGTTAACCCACTGTTCCTAGACCAGTTAACCCACTGTTCCTAGACCAGTTAACCCACTGTTCCTAGGCCATCATTGAAAATATGAATTTGTTCTTAACTGACTTGCTGAGTTAAATAAAGGTATAAAAAAGAATTACTCTGTTGAAATGTTGAACGTCAGTGGATAGTGGCATAATTACACATTACTTCCCTAACAAAGTAAATGTTTTATCTCCTCGGGCTATAGGTTGATAGCGCAGTCTCTCAATGTCATAGAAACAAACCAACGATATCCCATGAATCAGAGACCAATCAATGTCATAGAAACAAACCAACGATATCCCATGAATCAGAGACCAATCAATGTCATAGAAACAAACCAACGATATCCCATGAATCAGAGACCAATCAATGTCATAGAAACAAACCAACGATATCCCATGAATCAGAGACCAATCAATGTCATAGAAACAAACCAACGATATCCCATGAATCAGAGACCAATCAATGTCATAGAAACAAACCAACGATATCCCATGAATCAGAGACCAATCAATGTCATAGAAACAAACCAACGATATCCCATGAATCAGAGACCAATCAATGTCATAGAAACAAACCAACGATATCCCATGAATCAGAGACCAATCAATGTCATAGAAACAAACCAACGATATCCCATGAATCAGAGACCAATCAATGTCATAGAAACAAACCAACGATATCCCATGAATCAGAGACCAATCAATGTCATAGAAACAAACCAACTATATCCCATGAATCAGAGACCAATCTGTCCCCAGGGTATTTTACAGCTCGTTTCTAACACAAAACATTGCAGACTAAAGCCTTGTTATAGAACACTTAATATAAATCAGGTCCATGTCATCTTTTTTTTCAAAATCTTAAGTTAACAAAATCTTAAATTAACAAAATCTTAAATTAACAAAATCTTAAGTTAACAAAATCTTAAGTTAACAAAATCTTAAATTAACAAAATCTTAAGTTAACAAAATCTTAAGTTAACAAGAGGTAGGCCTATGGTTTTAGTTATTGTCTTTAACAAAAATAGTCTTTAACAAAAGCCATAATACCCTCACCTACCACCTCAATTTAAGCCCTGGTTTTAACTTAAACACACCAAGCCCTTCACTGACACTGAGATATTTAAGGAGTCCATGGTGAATGAAGGAATTAGCTGACAAAATCTATATGGATAGGAGACCATCATTACGTCTGTCAAACAGGTAGATCTACCTCTTATTTCTTGAATAGCACAAAGCCCTCTTGTTTTTAGTAGCCCGAAGTCAACACCTCGTTGGTCAGTATGTGTTACACCAGGTTTGTCATCTCGTTTGTCATCAGTGTTTCAGCTGCGCTGATCCAGGTGATATTTAAGAGCGGCTGGTGCAGTGCTCCAGTCGTCTTGAGAGATGTGGAAAGTCAACGCCTTTAGTTGGCTCTCCCTATTTGAATTAAAGAAAAACAATCCTTTGTCTGATCTTCTGTGTTTTCTTTTTGGTTTGCTTCCTGTCTAAGTTTGGTGTGTTTTTTCTTCTTCTTTTGTTTGCCTCTTGGGCACATTTAGTGGGTCTCATGGTGGGTCTCATGGTGGGTCTCATGATGGGTCTCATGGTGGGTCTCATGGTGGGTCTCATGATGGGTCTCATGGTGGGTCTCATGATGGGTCTCATGGTGGGTCTCATGGTGGGTCTCTTGGTGGGTCTCATGGTGGGTCTCATGGTGGGTATCATGGTGGGTCTCATGGTGGGTCTCATGATGGGTCTCATGGTGGGTCTCATGGTGGGTCTCATGGTGGGTCTCTTGGTGGGTCTCATTGTGGGTCTCATGGTGGGTCGAATGGTGGGTCTCATGGTGGGTCTCATGATGGGTCTCATGGTGGGTCTCTTTAGGTCCCAGTTGTTGTTGCTAGTCAACTTTCAGTGGACAACCCCTCCTAAAACCCCAGGAGTGTCTTTCAGAACCCCTCCTAAAACCCCAGGAGTGTCTTTCAGAACCCCTCTTAAAACCCCATGAGTGTCTTTCAGAACCCCTCCGAAAAACCCCATGAGTGTCTTTCAGAACCCCTCCTAAAACCCCATGAGTGTCTTTCAGAACCCCTCCTAAAACCCCATGAGTGTCTTTCAGAACCCCTCTTAAAACCCCAGGAGTGTCTTTCAGAACCCATCCAAAAACCCCATGAGTGTCTTTCAGAACCCCTCCTAAAACCCCATGAGTGTCTTTCAGAACCCCTCCTAAAACCCCATGAGTGTCTTTCAGAACCCCTCCTAAAACCCCATGAGTGTCTTTCAGAACCCCTCTTAAAACCCCATGAGTGTCTTTCAGAACCCCTCCTAAAACCCCATGAGTGTCTTTCAGAACCCATCCAAAAACCCCATGAGTGTCTTTCAGAACCCCTCCTAAAACCCCATGAGTGTCTATCAGAACCCCTCCTAAAACCCCATGAGTGTCTTTCAGAACCCCTCCTAAAACCCCATGAGTGTCTATCAGAACCCCTCCTAAAACCCCATGAGTGTCTATTAGAACCCCTCCTAAAACCCCATGAGTGTCTTTCAGAACCCCTCCTAAAACCCCAGGAGTGTCTATCAGAACCCCTCCTAAAACCCCATGAGTGTCTATCAGAACCCCTCCTAAAACCCCATGAGTGTCTTTCAGAACCCCTCCTAAAACCCCATGAGTGTCTATCAGAACCCCTCCTAAAACCCCATGAGTGTCTATCAGAACCCCTCCTAAAACCCCATGAGTGTCTATCAGAACCCCTCCTAAAACCCCATGAGTGTCTATCAGAACCCCTCCTAAAACCCCATGAGTGTCTATCAGAACCCCTCCTAAAACCCCATGAGTGTCTATCAGAACCCCTCCTAAAACCCCATGAGTGTCTATCAGAACCCCTCCTAAAACCCCATGAGTGTCTATCAGAACCCTCCTAAAACCCCATGAGTGTCTATCAGAACCCCTCCTAAAACCCCATGAGTGTCTATCAGAACCCCTCCTAAAACCCCATGAGTGTCTATCAGAACCCCTCCTAAAACCCCATGAGTGTCTATCAGAACCCCTCCTAAAACCCCATGAGTGTCTATCAGAACCCCTCCTAAAACCCCATGAGTGTCTATCAGAACCCCTCCTAAAACCCCATGAGTGTCTATCAGAACCCTCCTAAAACCCCATGAGTGTCTATCAGAACCCCTCCTAAAACCCCATGAGTGTCTATCAGAACCCCTCCTAAAACCCCATGAGTGTCTATCAGAACCCCTCCTAAAACCCCATGAGTGTCTATCAGAACCCCTCCTAAAACCCCATGAGTGTCTTTCAGAACCCCTCTTAAAACCCCATGAGTGTCTATCAGAACCCTCCTAAAACCCCATGAGTGTCTATCAGAACCCCTCCTAAAACCCCATGAGTGTCTTTCAGAACCCCTCTTAAAACCCCATGAGTGTCTATCAGAACCCCTCCTAAAACCCCATGAGTGTCTATCAGAACCCCTCTTAAAACCCCATGAGTGTCTTTCAGAACCCCTCCTAAAACCCCATGAGTGTCTTTCAGAACCCCTCCTAAAACCCCATGAGTGTCTTTCAGAACCCCTCTTAAAACCCCATGAGTGTCTTTCAGAACCCCTCCTAAAACCCCATGAGTGTCTTTCAGAACCCATCCAAAAAACCCCATGAGTGTCTTTCAGAACCCCTCCTAAAACCCCATGAGTGTCTATCAGAACCCCTCCTAAAACCCCATGAGTGTCTTTCAGAACCCCTCCTAAAACCCCATGAGTGTCTATCAGAACCCCTCCTAAAACCCCATGAGTGTCTATCAGAACCCCTCCTAAAACCCCATGAGTGTCTTTCAGAACCCCTCCTAAAACCCCAGGAGTGTCTATCAGAACCCCTCCTAAAACCCCATGAGTGTCTATCAGAACCCCTCCTAAAACCCCATGAGTGTCTTTCAGAACCCCTCCTAAAACCCCATGAGTGTCTATCAGAACCCCTCCTAAAACCCCATGAGTGTCTATCAGAACCCCTCCTAAAACCCCATGAGTGTCTATCAGAACCCCTCCTAAAACCCCATGAGTGTCTATCAGAACCCCTCCTAAAACCCCATGAGTGTCTATCAGAACCCCTCCTAAAACCCCATGAGTGTCTATCAGAACCCCTCCTAAAACCCCATGAGTGTCTATCAGAACCCCTCCTAAAACCCCATGAGTGTCTATCAGAACCCCTCCTAAAACCCCATGAGTGTCTATCAGAACCCCTCCTAAAACCCCATGAGTGTCTATCAGAACCCTCCTAAAACCCCATGAGTGTCTATCAGAACCCCTCCTAAAACCCCATGAGTGTCTATCAGAACCCCTCCTAAAACCCCATGAGTGTCTATCAGAACCCCTCCTAAAACCCCATGAGTGTCTATCAGAACCCCTCCTAAAACCCCATGAGTGTCTATCAGAACCCCTCCTAAAACCCCATGAGTGTCTATCAGAACCCCTCCTAAAACCCCATGAGTGTCTATCAGAACCCCTCCTAAAACCCCATGAGTGTCTATCAGAACCCCTCCTAAAACCCCATGAGTGTCTATCAGAACCCCTCCTAAAACCCCATGAGTGTCTTTCAGAACCCCTCTTAAAACCCCATGAGTGTCTATCAGAACCCCTCCTAAAACCCCATGAGTGTCTATCAGAACCCCTCCTAAAACCCCATGAGTGTCTTTCAGAACCCCTCTTAAAACCCCAGGAGTGTCTATCAGAACCCCTCCTAAAACCCCATGAGTGTCTTTCAGAACCCCTCTTAAAACCCCATGAGTGTCTATCAGAACCCCTCCTAAAACCCCATGAGTGTCTATCAGAACCCCTCCTAAAACCCCATGAGTGTCTATCAGAACCCCTCCTAAAACCCCAGGAGTGTCTATCAGAACCCCTCCTAAAACCCCATGAGTGTCTTTCAGAACCCCTCTTAAAACCCCATGAGTGTCTATCAGAACCCCTCCTAAAACCCCATGAGTGTCTATCAGAACCCCTCCTAAAACCCCATGAGTGTCTATCAGAACCCCTCCTAAAACCCCATGAGTGTCTATCAGAACCCCTCCTAAAACCCCATGAGTGTCTATCAGAACCCCTCCTAAAACCCCATGAGTGTCTATCAGAACCCCTCCTAAAACCCCATGAGTGTCTATCAGAACCCCTCCTAAAACCCCATGAGTGTCTTTCAGAACCCCTCTTAAAACCCCAGGAGTGTCTATCAGAACCCCTCCTAAAACCCCATGAGTGTCTTTCAGAACCCCTCTTAAAACCCCATGAGTGTCTATCAGAACCCCTCCTAAAACCCCATGAGTGTCTTTCAGAACCCCTCCTAAAACCCCATGAGTGTCTATCAGAACCCCTCCTAAAACCCCATGAGTGTCTATCAGAACCCCTCCTAAAACCCCATGAGTGTCTATCAGAACCCCTCCTAAAACCCCATGAGTGTCTATCAGAACCCCTCCTAAAACCCCATGAGTGTCTATCAGAACCCCTCCTAAAACCCCATGAGTGTCTATCAGAACCCCTCCTAAAACCCCATGAGTGTCTATCAGAACCCCTCCTAAAACCCCATGAGTGTCTATCAGAACCCCTCCTAAAACCCCATGAGTGTCTATCAGAACCCCTCCTAAAACCCCATGAGTGTCTATCAGAACCCCTCCTAAAACCCCATGAGTGTCTATCAGAACCCCTCCTAAAACCCCATGAGTGTCTATCAGAACCCCTCCTAAAACCCCATGAGTGTCTATCAGAACCCCTCCTAAAACCCCATGAGTGTCTATCAGAACCCCTCCTAAAACCCCATGAGTGTCTTTCAGAACCCCTCTTAAAACCCCATGAGTGTCTATCAGAACCCCTCCTAAAACCCCATGAGCGTCTATCAGAACCCCTCCTAAAACCCCATGAGTGTCTATCAGAACCCCTCCTAAAACCCCATGAGTGTCTTTCAGAACCCCTCCTAAAACCCCATGAGTGTCTATCAGAACCCCTCCTAAAACCCCATGAGTGTCTATCAGAACCCCTCCTAAAACCCCATGAGTGTCTATCAGAACCCCTCCTAAAACCCCATGAGTGTCTATCAGAACCCCTCCTAAAACCCCATGAGTGTCTATCAGAACCCCTCCTAAAACCCCATGAGTGTCTATCAGAACCCCTCCTAAAACCCCATGAGTGTCTATCAGAACCCCTCCTAAAACCCCATGAGTGTCTTTCAGAACCCCTCTTAAAACCCCATGAGTGTCTATCAGAACCCCTCCTAAAACCCCATGAGCGTCTATCAGAACCCCTCCTAAAACCCCATGAGTGTCTATCAGAACCCCTCCTAAAACCCCATGAGTGTCTTTCAGAACCCCTCCTAAAACCCCATGAGTGTCTATCAGAACCCCTCCTAAAACCCCATGAGTGTCTATCAGAACCCCTCCTAAAACCCCATGAGTGTCTTTCAGAACCCCTCCTAAAACCCCATGAGTGTCTATCAGAACCCCTCCTAAAACCCCATGAGTGTCTATCAGAACCCCTCCTAAAACCCCATGAGTGTCTATCAGAACCCCTCCTAAAACCCCATGAGTGTCTATCAGAACCCCTCCTAAAACCCCATGAGTGTCTATCAGAACCCCTCCTAAAACCCCATGAGTGTCTATCAGAACCCCTCCTAAAACCCCATGAGTGTCTATCAGAACCCCTCCTAAAACCCCATGAGTGTCTATCAGAACCCCTCCTAAAACCCCATGAGTGTCTATCAGAACCCCTCCTAAAACCCCATGAGTGTCTATCAGAACCCCTCCTAAAACCCCATGAGTGTCTATCAGAACCCCTCCTAAAACCCCATGAGTGTCTATCAGAACCCCTCCTAAAACCCCATGAGTGTCTATCAGAACCCCTCCTAAAACCCCATGAGTGTTAGTTTCTCCCTTCTTTTTTGAGTGACATTTTTGGTTTTCTTGCTGGGGAACGTAACAATTTGGATAGCCTATCCATTGCAGTGTGTAATGCAGTGTAACCTAGTTTTATATTCACCATCCCAGCAGCACAAAGGAAGTACATTTTCTGAGAAATATAACTTTGCCCTCTTGCTTCACCGAGCATGCTGTTCGTATAGCCTAGGCTTATAGCCTATAATATAGGTTATGGTTCATTTGATTGGGACCACACTAGGCGCACTTGATATTGTGCGCCTAGCAGAGAATCGGGGATGAGGGGCACGCATTGAGATATACCAACTCCAAAACCAACTCATTCTCAAACCCTAAGCAATATGACATTTAAATCGATTACAAATCACATGCCCCTTCCCTGGACAAAAAAATTAAAATAAACGAAATCATCCCCCTGACTGAAATTGAAAAAAAAAGCATGACCCTCCCCCATTTTCCTCCGGGTAACATGTATTACTAGCCACCAAAACTGACTGCAACTCTTTGTTTTAAGCTTGCAGTGATATCACTAGCTGATGTGTATAATGTTGCGTCACCTGCATACAAAGGCACACAGGCTTTAAGGCTAGTGGTAGATCATTAGTAAAAAAAAAATAGAGAACGGTGAAGGGGCCAACAGAGCTGCCTTGCGGAATACCACACTTAAAAAAGAAAAACAAACATTTAGTGAAACTTCCATTAAATAGAACCCATTGTTCTATTGGATAGATAGCTCTCAACCCCATGATATGGCAGAGGATGTAAAACCATAACACATACGTTTTTCCAATAACTGTCACACCCTGATCTTTCACCTGTCTTGTGCTGGTCTCCACCTCCCCCTCCAGGTGTCTCCCATTATCCCCCATTATCCCCTGTGTACTTATATCTGCTTCTTTCTGTCGGTCTGTTGCCAGTTCGTCTTGTATTGTCAGGTCGTCCCAGCGTATTTCCTGTTTTTCTCCCCTGCTTTCTAGTTTTGTTTCTATCCTTTCCGGTTCTGACCTTTCTGTCTACCCTGAGCCTGCCTGCCGTCCTGTACCTGTCGGACTCTGACCTGGTTACGAACCTCTGCCTGCCCTGACCCTGAGCCTGCCGTTCTGTACCTGTCGGACTCTGACCTGGTTATGAACCTCTGCTTGTCCTGTACCTGTCGGACTCTAACCTGGTTATGAACCTCTGCTTGTACTGTACCTGTCGGACTCTAACCTGGTTATGAACCTCTGCTTGTACTGTACCTGTCGGACTCTAACCTGGTTACGAACCTCTGCTTGTACTGTACCTGTCGGACTCTAACCTGGTTATGAACCTCAGCCTGTCCTGTACCTGTCGGACTCTAACCTGGTTACGAACCTCAGCCTGTCCTGTACCTGTCGGACTCTAACCTGGTTATGAACCTCAGCCTGTCCTGTACCTGTCGGACTCTAACCTGGTTACGAACCTCTGCCTGTCCTGTACCTGTCGGACTCTAACCTGGTTATGAACCTCTGCTTGTACTGTACCTGTCGGACTCTAACCTGGTTATGAACCTCAGCCTGTCCTGTACCTGTCGGACTCTAACCTGGTTACGAACCTCAGCCTGTCCTGTACCTGTCGGACTCTAACCTGGTTACGAACCTCAGCCTGTCCTGTACCTGTCGGACTCTAACCTGGTTACGAACCTCAGCCTGTCCTGTACCTGTCCGACTCTAACCTGGTTACGAACCTCTGCCTGTCCTGTACCTGTCGGACTCTAACCTGGTTACGAACCTCAGCCTGTCCTGTACCTGTCCTTTTTACTGACCCCCCGTGTTATTATAAATGATCTGAGAACTGAACCATCCATCTCCTGTGTCTGCATCTGGGTCAAATCCTGAGGCGTGATAATAACAGATTATGGTCAATAATATCAAAGGCTGCACTGAAATCTAACAATACAGCTCCCACAATCTTCTTATTATCAATTATCTTTCAGCCAATCATCAGTCATGTTTTGTCAGTACAGTACATTGTCATTGCAGCCCTTCTCTATAAACATGCTGAAAGTCTGTTGTTAATTTGTTTACAGAGAAATAGCTTTGTGTCTGGTCAAACACATTTTTTCCCCCTAAACTTGGCTAAGAGTCGGTTAGCAAGCTGATTGGTCGGCTGTTAGAACCAGTAAAGGGTTCTTTAATATTATTGGGTAGCGGAATGACTTTTTCCTCCCTGCAGGTCTGAGGACAAACACTTTTCTCCAGACTCAGAATAAAGACATGACAAACAGGAGAGGGACTATAGTTCGCTCTCGTCCTCAGTAGCTTTCCATCCTGGTCGTCAATACCAGTTGGTTTCTTCAATCATTCATTCATTTTCCCACCTCTTTCACATAAAATGTATAGAGTAGTTTTGTTATTTTCAACATCCTAATGTGTGTTGCATAATATGTGAGCGCGTTATCAGATGATATTAGCAGAACTGGTTCACCGCTATGGGTCTCTGTGCATATTGAAGAGAACTTCCATGGAGTAGCATCTGACACCAATATAGTGGATACACAGTGTCTGGGACTTGGCCTACATCTCTACATCTCTATATCTCTACATCTCTACATCTCTATATCTCTACATATCTATATCTCTACATCTCTACATCTCTACATCTCTACATCTCTACACTTCTCTCTATATCTCTACTTCTCTACATCTCAACATCTCTATATCTCTATATCTCTATATCTCTACATCTCTACATCTCTATATCTCTACACTTCTCTATATCTCTATATCTCTACATCTCTATATCTCTACATCTCTACATCTCTATATCTCTATATCTCTATATCTCTACATGTCTACATCTCTATATCTCTACATCTCTACACTTCTCTATATCTCTACATCTCTATATCTCTACATCTCTACATCTCTATATCTCTATATCTCTACATCTCTACATCTCTACATCTCTACATCTCTATATCTCTATATCTCTACATCTCTACATCTCTATATCTCTACATCTCTATATCTCTTTAAATCTGACCAAGACGTGGCACAGCCGTCTTGACAAACACAAACAGGGAAGTGTTACCTTTTTTTTTAGCAGCATCATTATATCAAATGAAAAGACAACAACAACAACAACAACAAAACCCGATGTTACAGGAAGGCCATAAAGATAATCAAGGACAACAACCACCGAACCACTTCCTGTTCACCCCGCTATCATCCAGAAGGCGAGGTCAGAAACAGGTGCATCAAAGCAGGGACAGAGATAGACTGAAAAACAGCTTCTATCTCAAGGCCATGAGACTGTTAAACAGCCACCACTAACATTGAGTGGCTGCTGCCAACACACTGTCATTGACACTGACCCAACTCCAGCCACTTTAATAATGGGAATTGATGGGAAATGATGTAAATATATCACTAGCCACTTTAAACAATGCTACTTAATATGTTTACATACCCCACATTATTCATCTCATATGTATATGTATATACTGTACTCTATCATCTACTGCATCTTTATGTAATACATGTATCATTAGCAACTTTATACTATGCCACTTTGTTTACATACCCTACATTACTCATCTCATTTGTATATACTGTACTCGATACCATCTTGCCTATGTCGTTCTGTACCATCACTCATTCATATATCTTTATGTACATATTCTTTATCCCTTTACACTTGTGTCTATAAGGTAGTAGTTGTGGAATTGTTAGGTTAGATTACTCGTTGGATATTACTGCATTGTCGGAACTAGAAGCACAAGCATTTCACTACACTCACATTAACATCTGCCAACCATGTGTATGTAACAAATAAAATTAGATTAGATTTTATTTGATTTAGATCAGATTACACCAGTATGTCATCACCACATACGTCATTTGAGTAACATCAAGATGTGACAACAGAAATAGACTTTCATTAGCTGTCACGGCTGGCTGAAGGACTGGACCAAGGTGCAGCATGGGAAGCGTACATTTGAACTTTATTTAAAAATGACGCCGACAAAACGGAGAACAAAAACCAAACCGTGAAGCTTTGGGCTATGTGCCCTGAACAAAGACAAACCGTGAAGCTTTGGGCTATGTGCCCTGAACAAAGACAAACCGTGAAGCTTTGGGCTATGTGCCCTGAACAAAGACAGACCGTGAAGCTTTGGGCTATGTGCCCTGAACAAAGACAAACCGTGAAGCTTTGGGCTATGTGCCCTGAACAAAGACAAACCGTGAAGCTTTGGGCTATGTGCCCTGAACAAAGACAAACCGTGAAGCTTTGGGCTATGTGCCCTGAACAAAGACAAACCGTGAAGCTTTGGGCTATGTGTCCTGAACAAAGACAAACCGTGAAGCTTTGGGCTATGTGCCCTGAACAAAGACAAACCGTGAAGCTTTGGGCTATGTGCCCTGAACAAAGACAAACCGTGAAGCTTTGGGCTATGTGCCCTGAACAAAGACAAACCGTGAAGCTTTGGGCTATGTGCCCTGAACAAAGACAAACCGTGAAGCTTTGGGCTATGTGCCCTGAACAAAGACAAACCGTAAAGCTTTGGGCTATGTGCCCTGAACAAAACCAAACCGTGAAGATTTGGGCTATGTGCCCTGAACAAAGACAAACCGTGAAGATTTGGGCTATGTGCCCTGAACAAAGACAAACCGTGAAGATTTGGGCTATGTGCCCTGAACAAAAACAAAGTTAACTTCCCACAAAACAGGTGGGGGAAAAGGGTACCTAAGTATGGTGCTCAATCAGAGACAACGGTAGACAGCTGTCCCTGGTTGAGAACCATACCAGGCCAAGACATAGAAATACAAAACATAGAAAAAAGGACATAGAATGCCACTCTAGTCACACCCTGGCCTAACCAACATAGAGAATAAAAAGTCTCTCTATGGCCAGGGTGTGACATTAGCTATGTCACTGGGCTGTTACCCATATAAGCCTGACAATAAGGCTAAAGCCTGACAACAGGGCTAAAGCCTGACAACAGGACTAAAGCCTGACAACAGGGCTAAAGCCTGACAACAGGGCTAAAGCCTGACAACAGGACTAAAGCCTGACAACAGGGCTAAAGTACATAACCTGACAACAGGGCTAAAGTACATAACCTGACAACAGGGCTAAAGTACATAACCAGACAACAGGGCTAAAGTACATAACCTGACAACAGGGCTAAAGTACATAACCTGACAACAGGGCTAAAGTACATAACCTGACAACAGGGCTAAAGTACATAACCTGACAACAGGGCTAAAGCCTGACAACAGGGCTAAAGCCTGACAACAGGGCTAAAGCCTGACAACAGGACTAAAGTACATAACCCGACAACAGGACTAAAGTACATAACCTGACAACAGGGCTAAAGTACATAACCTGACAACAGGGCTAAAGTACATAACCTGACAACAGGGCTAAAGTACATAACCTGACAACATGGCTAAAGTACATAACCTGACAACAGGGCTAAAGTACATAACCTGACAACAGGGCTAAAGTACATAACCTGACAACAGGGCTAAAGCCTGACAACAGGGCTAAAGTACATAACCTGACAACAGGGCTAAAGCCTGACAACAGGGCTAAAGTACATAACCTGACAACAGGGCTAAAGCCTGACAACAGGGCTAAAGTACATAACCTGACAACAGGGCTAAAGCCTGACAACAGGGCTAAAGTACATAACCTGACAACGGGGCTAAAGTACATAACCTGACAACAGGGCTAAAGCCTGACAACAGGGCTAAAGCCTGACAACAGGGCTAAAGCCTGAAAACAGGGCTAAAGCCTGACAACAGGGCTAAAGTACATAACCTGACAACAGGGCTAAAGCCTGACAACAGGGCTAAAGTACATAACCTGACAACGGGGCTAAAGCCTGACAACAGGGCTAAAGTACATAACCTGACAACAGGGCTAAAGCCTGACAACAGGGCTAAAGTACATAACCTGACAACAGGGCTAAAGTACATAACCTGACAACAGGGCTAAATCCTGACAACAGGGCTAAAGCCTGACAACAGGGCTAAAGTACATAACCTGACAACAGGGCTAAAGTACATAACCTGACAACAGGGCTAAAGTACATAACCTGACAACAGGGCTAAAGTACATAACCTGACAACAGGGCTAAAGTACATAACCTGACAACAGGACTAAAGTACATAACCTGACAACAGGGCAAAGGAACATAACCTTACAACAGGGCTAAAGTACATAACCTGACAACAGGGCTAAAGTACATAACCTGACAACAGGGCTAAAGCCTGACAACAGGGCTAAATTACATAACCTGACAACAGGGCTAAAGCCTGACAACAGGGCTAAAGTACATAACCTGACAACAGGGCTAAAGTACATAACCTGACAACAGGGCTAAAGCCTGACAACAGGGCTAAAGTACATAACCTGACAACAGGGCTAAAGTACATAACCTGACAACAGGGCTAAAGTACATAACCTGACAACAGGGCTAAAGTACATAACCTGACAACAGGACTAAAGTACATAACCTGACAACAGGGCTAAAGTACATAACCTGACAACAGGGCTAAAGTACATAACCTGACAACAGGGCTAAAGCCTGACAACTGGGCTAAAGTACATAACCTGACAACAGGGCTAAAGTACATAACCTGACAACAGGGCTAAAGTACATAACCTGACAACAGGGCTAAAGTACATAACCTGACAACATGGCTAAAGTACATAACCTGACAACAGGGCTAAAGTACATAACCTGACAACAGGGCTAAAGTACATAACCTGACAACAGGGCTAAAGCCTGACAACAGGGCTAAAGTACATAACCTGACAACAGGGCTAAAGCCCGACAACAGGGCTAAAGTACATAACCTGACAACAGGGCTAAAGTACATAACCTGACAACAGGGCTAAAGCCTGACAACAGGGCTAAAGCCTGACAACAGGGCTAAAGCCTGACAACAGGGCTAAAGTACATAACCTGACAACAGGGCTAAAGCCTGACAACAGGGCTAAAGTACATAACCTGACAACAGGGCTAAAGCCTGACAACAGGGCTAAAGTACATAACCTGACAACAGGGCTAAAGTACATAACCTGACAACAGGGCTAAAGCCTGACAACAGGGCTAAAGTACATAACCTGACAACAGGGCTAAAGCCTGACAACAGGGATAAAGTACATAACCTGACAACAGGGCTAAAGTACATAACCTGACAACAGGGCTAAAGCCTGACAACAGGGCTAAAGCCTGACAACAGGGCTAAAGTACATAACCTGACAACAGGGCTAAAGTACATAACCTGACAACAGGGCTAAAGCCTGACAACAGGGCTAAAGCCTGACAACAGGGCTAAAGTACATAACCTGACAACTCTGATTTATTTGTATCAATTGATCTGTTATTTCATTAGAGACGTCATGAGGCATGTTATTTCATTAGAGACGTCATGAGGCATGAGGCATGTTATTTCATTAGAGAAGTCATGAGGCATGAGGCATGCTATTTCATTAGAGAAGTCATGAGGCATGAGGCATGTTATTTCATTAGAGAAGTCATGAGGCATGTTATTTCATTAGAGAAGTCACGAGGCATGTTATTTCATTAGAGAAGTCATGAGGCACGAGGCATGTTATTTCATTAGAGAAGTCATAATGAGATTGACATCTCTTTCTCACGTGAGCTGTGAGCCCTAATAAGCTGTGGATGGTCAGTGGACCAATTCAATTTCCTGTGCTGCATGCCAAACTAACCCCACAGAAGGGTGGCTAGTTAGATGTAATTAGCCTGTGTGTGTGTGTGTGTGTGTGTGTGTGTGTGTGTGTGTGTGTGTACCTCACACTCCCTGCATGGCTAACGTTAACACTGTCAGCATATTTACTCATTATTTTTAATGAGCTATTGCTGAACATTCTGGAACTGAGGCTCACGCACAGTGCTGTGCTACGATTTCCATCTTCAACTTTGGTGAGGCTTTTGGTCTTAGTCTTGGTAAACAAAGACACCAAAGGGTCTTGTGGTTCATCGTTTCAGTTAATTTGGTTCAGTAATTTCATACTCAACAAGGTCCAACACTCTCACTTAGGTTTTGTACATCTGGAGAATTAAAATGGGTCTAACTGTGTGTATACAGAGCCTTTGGGAAAGTATTCAGACCCCTTGACTTTTCCCCACATTTTGTTACGTTACAGCCTAATTCTGAAATTGATAAATCGTTTCTTTCCCTCATCAATCTACATACAATACCCCATAATGACATCACAATACCCCATAATGACATCACAATACCCCATAATGACATCACAATACCCCATAATGACATCACAATACCCCATAATGACATCACAATACCCCATAATGACAAAGGAAAACCAGATTCATAGAAATATAACATTTACATCAGTATTCAGACCTTTTACTCAGTACTTTGTTGAAGCACCTTTGGCAGCGATTACAGCCTCAAGTCTTCTTGGGTAATGACGCTACAAGCTTGGCACACCTGTATTTGGTAAGTTTCTCCCATTCTTCTCTGCAGATCCTCTCAAGCTCTGTTAGGTTGGATGGGGAGCGTTGCTGCACATCTATTTTCAAGTCTCTCCAGAGATGTTCGATCGGGTTCAAGTTCGGTCTCTGGCTGGGACACTCAAGGACATTGAGAGACTTGTCCCGGACCCACTCCTGAGATGTCTTGGCTGGGTGCTTAGGGTCATTGTCCTGTTGGAAGGTGAACCTTCGCCCCAGTCTGAGGTCCTGAGCGCTCTGGAGCAGGTTTTCATCAAGTATCTCTCTGTGCCTTGCTCTGTTCATCTTTCCTTTGATCCTGACTAGTCTCCCAGTCCCTGCCGCTGATAAACATCCCCTATTCTACT
>NW_026280605.1:5000-10000 GCF_023373465.1 Oncorhynchus keta
GACAGGCAGGGGGAAGGAGAGGGCCTCTCTTGGTCCATCTGATAGGCCTAGTGGTCAGAGACAGGCAGGGGGAAGGAGAGGGCCTCTCTTGGTCCATCTGATAGGCCTAGTGGTCAGAGACAGGCAGGGGGAAGGAGAGGGCCTCTCTTGGTCCATCTGATAGGCCTAGTGGTCAGAGACAGGCAGGGGGAAGGAGAGGGCCTCTCTTGGTCCATTTGATAGGCCTAGTGGTCAGAGACAGGCAGGGGAAGGGAGAGGGGGAAGGAGAGGGCCTCTCTTGGTCCATCTGATAGGCCTAGTGGTCAGAGACAGGCAGGGGGAAGGAGAGGGCCTCTCTTGGTCCATCTGATAGGCCTAGTGGTCAGAGACAGGCAGGGGGAAGGAGAGGGCCTCTCTTGGTCCATCTGATAGGCCTAGTGGTCAGAGACAGGCAGGGGGAAGGAGAGGGCCTCTCTTGGTCCATCTGATAGGCCTAGTGGTCAGAGACAGGCAGGGGGAAGGAGAGGGCCTCGCTTGGTCCATCTGCTAGGCCTAGTGGTCAGAGACGGGCAGGGGGAAGGAGAGGGCCTCTCTTGGTCCATCTGATAGGCCTAGTGGTCAGAGACGGGCAGGGGGAAGGAGAGGGCCTCTCTTGGTCCATCTGATAGGCCTAGTGGTCAGAGACAGGCAGGGGGAAGGAGAGGGCCTCTCTTGGTCCATCTGCTAGGCCTAGTGGTCAGAGACAGACAGGGGGAAGGGGAGGGCCTCTCTTGGTCCATCTGCTAGGCCTAGTGGTCAGAGACGGGCAGGGGGAAGGAGAGGGCAACTATTATTCTAGTGCTTGACCCAGACATAGAAATCGTATTAAATTACTATTCTAATTACTATTCTAATTGCTAAATATAATTACAATTCTAATTACTATTCTCATTCCTATTTCTATGGTTCTGAATCACATTTCACTCACAAATTCGGTAGGTTTAAATAGGGTAGGTGTGTGGAGTAGACTAACTGTCATAAACTTTATATTACCAATGGGGACCCCTTGTGGCCAGATGTCGTATTGCAGTTTCCATATCCACTGCACCTAATACCATCTATCCCCTCGCCAAACTGCTGTATTACTTTGGAGCGACACGTTATCCATCACAGGACGTTACCTTCTGATGCTGTTTTCATTCTTCAACATATTGATCCTGTCTGTCATTCTCAGACCTCCGGAGGAAGAGAGCAGGACTGAGGACCAGAACGTATCTGTCAATATCTGAAGAGAGGTTGTTGATGCTGCGTTTGATGAGGACCACAAGGGGTTACTTTGGGGTCAATTCACGTTTTCATTTCAGTCGATTCAGAAAAGTTTATTTGAAGAGAGAAGTGGATATAAATGATTCTTCACTTGGTGAACTGACCGACATTAAAACTGAATTGACCCTAATTCAACACTGTGAAATGTCACAAGTCGTCCAATCATTTTACAGAGTTACCCCGCTGTTCAGAGTTGGGGACATTCCCTTGGCTAAGCGAAATAGCAACTTAACAATTTAACTGCTTTTTACAATTTGCACATGAAAAACGTAATATAAGCATAATGTATCCCCCCACTTCTTAATGATAGAAAAGATTGTTGCCCGAAGGCTGTATAATTTATTTGCCCTTCACAAATCAGGTTATGAGAGCCTTCAAGAGGCTTTCCTAACGGGTCTTGTAATAATTTAATAACAGACAGAAAAGCCCTCCAGGATATGAAGTAATCAGGCTAACACCTTAAGCAACCCCATTTTAATTTCAACAATTCTAATGGTATTTCTGAGTGGTCATCTGTCAGCACTATGACTTGACGTCCCCAATGGCACCCTATTCCCTATATAGTGCACTACTTTTGACACCCTATTCCCTATATAGTGCACTACTTTTGACACCCTATTCCCTATATAGTGCACTACTTTTGACACCCTATTCCCTATATAGTGCACTACTTTTTGACCAGAGCACTATGGAAATCCTATGGACCCTGGTCAAAAGCGTTGCCATTTGGGATGCAGATATGATGTATAGAGGTGATATCCAATAGGCTGCTCCGCTCCGGCGTTACCGGGCAGAACATTAGTTATTAAGGTCGGACCAAAACAATTAATCATACAGAAAGGAGTTTTTCTTTAGCCTGTACGTTATTGGTAAAGCTAGCTGCTGGATGACTACTGTAGCTGCTGGATGACTACTGTAGCTGTTGGTTGATTACTGTAGCTGCTGGATGATTACTGTAGCTGTTGGATGATTACTGTAGCTGTTGGTTGATTACTGTAGCTGCTGGATGACTACTGTAGCTGTTGGTTGATTACTGTAGCTGCTGGATGACTACTGTAGCTGTTGGTTGATTACTGTAGCTGCTGGATGATTACTGTAGCTGTTGGTTGATTACTGTAGCTGCTGGATGATTACTGTAGCTGCTGGATGACTACTGTAGCTGTTGGTTGATTACTGTAGCTGCTGGATGACTACTGTAGCTGTTGGTTGATTACTGTAGCTGTTGGTTGATTACTGTAGCTGCTGGATGATTACTGTAGCTGCTGGGTGATTACTGTAGCTGTTGGATGACTACTGTAGCTGTTGGATGATTACTGTAGCTGTTGGATGATTACTGCAGCTGCTGGATGATTACTGTAGCTGTTGGATGATTACTGTAGCTGTTGGATGATTACTGTAGCTGCTAGATGACTACTGTAGCTGTTGGATGATTACTGTAGCTGCTAGATTACTACTGTACCTGCTAGATGATTACTGTACCTGCTAGATGATTACTGTAGCTGTTGGATGATTACTGAAGCTGTTGGATGATTACTGTAGCTGTTGGATGATTACTGTAGCTGCTAGATTACTACCGATACCTGCTAGATGATTACTGTACCTGCTAGATGATTACTGTAGCTGTTGGATGATTACTGTAGCTGTTGGATGTTTACTGTAGCTGTTGGATGATTACTGTAGCTGTTGGATGATTACTGTAGCTGTTGGATGATTACTGTAGCTGTTGGATGATTACTGTAGCTGTTGGATGATTACTGTACCTGTTGGATGATTACTGTAGCTGTTGGGTGATTACTGTACCTGCTAGATGATTACTGTACCTGCTAGATGATTACTGTAGCTGTTGGATGATTACTGTAGCTGTTGGATGTTTACTGTAGCTGTTGGATGATTACTGTAGCTGTTGGATGATTACTGTAGCTGTTGGATGATTACTGTAGCTGTTGGTTGATTACTGTACCTGCTAGATGATTACTGTAGCTGTTGGATGATTACTGTACCTGCTAGATGATTACTGTAGCTGTTGGATGATTACCATACTGTAGCTGTTGGATGATTACTGTAGCTGTTGGATGATTACTGTAGCTGTTGGATGATTACTGTATCTGTTGGATGATTACTGTACCTGTTGGATGATTACTGTATCTGTTGGATGATTACTGTATCTGCTGGATGATTACTGTAGCTGTTGGTTGATTACTGTATCTGTTGGATGATTACTGTAGCTGTTGGATGATTACTGTACCTGCTAGATGATTACTGTAGCTGTTGGATGATTACTGTAGCTGTTGGATGATTACTGTATCTGCTGGATGATTACTGTACCTGTTGGATGATTACTGTACCTGTTGGATGATTACCATACTGTAGCTGTTGGATGATTACTGTAGCTGTTGGATGATTACTGTAGCTGTTGGATGATTACTGTATCTGTTGGATGATTACTGTACCTGTTGGATGATTACTGTACCTGTTGGATGATTACTGTATCTGTTGGATGATTACTGTATCTGCTGGATGACTACTGTACCTGTTGGATGATTACTGTAGCTGACGGTTGATTACTGTATCTGCTGGATGACTACTGTAGCTGTTGGATGATTACTGTACCTGTTGGATGATTACTGTAGCTGACGGTTGATTACTGTAGCTGTTGGATGATTACTGTACCTGTTGGATGATTACTGTAGCTGACGGTTGATTACTGTAGCTGTTGGATGATTACTGTAGCTGTTGGATGATTACTGTATCTGTTGGATGATTACTGTACCTGTTGGATGATTACTGTAGCTGTTGGATGATTACTGTAGCTGTTGGATGATTACTGTAGCTGTTGGATGATTACTGTATCTGTTGGATGATTACTGTACCTGTTGGATGATTACTGTAGCTGTTGGATGATTACTGTAGCTGTTGGATGATTACTGTACCTGCTAGATGATTACTGTAGCTGTTGGATGATTACTGTACCTGCTAGATGATTACTGTAGCTGTTGGATGATTACTGAAGCTGTTGGGTGATTACTGTACCTGTTGGATGATTACTGTAGCTGTTGGATGATTACTTTACCTGTTGGGTGATTACTGTAGCTGTTGGATGATTACTGTAGCTGTTGGATGATTACTGTAGCTGTTGAATGATTACTGTACCTGTTGGATGATTACTTTACCTGTTGGGTGATTACTGTAGCTGTTGGGTGATTACTGTAGCTGTTGGATGATTACTGTATCTGTTGGATGATTACTGTACCTGTTGGATGATTACTGTAGCTGTTGGATGATTACTGTATCTGTTGGATGATTACTGTAGCTGTTGGATGATTACTGTACCTGTTGGATGATTACTGTACCTGTTGGATGATTACTGTAGCTGTTGGATGATTACTGTACCTGTTGGATGATTACTGTAGCTGTTGGATGATTACTGTACCTGTTGGATGATTACTGTACCTGTTGGATGATTACTGTAGCTGTTGGATGATTACTGTACCTGTTGGATGATTACTGTACCTGTTGGATGATTACTGTAGCTGTTGGATGATTACTGTATCTGTTGGATGATTACTGTAGCTGTTGGATGATCACTGTAGCTGCTGGATGATTACTGTATCTGTTGGATGATTACTGTAGCTGTTGGATGATTACTGTACCTGTTGGATGATTACTGTAGCTGTTGGATGATTACTGTATCTGTTGGATGATTACTGTAGCTGTTG
>NW_026280605.1:15000-50000 GCF_023373465.1 Oncorhynchus keta
TAGTTGTGTCCTGGTCTGACTGTAGTTGTGTCCTGGTCTGACTGTAGTTGTGTCCTGGTCTGACTGTAGTTGTGGTCTGAGATGACTGTAGTTGTGTCCTGGTCTGACTGTAGTTGTGGTCTGAGATGACTGTAGTTGTGGTCTGGTCTGACTGTAGTTGTGTTCTGGTCTGACTGTATTTGTGTTCTGGTCTGACTGTAGTTGTGTTCTGGTCTGACTGTAGTTGTGTCCTGGTCTGACTGTAGTTGTGTTCTGGTCTGACTGTAGTTGTGTTCTGGTCTGACTGTAGTTGTGTTCTGGTCTGACTGTAGTTGTGTTCTGGTCTGACTGTAGTTGTGTCCTGGTCTGACTGTAGTTGTGGTCTGAGATGACTGTAGTTGTGTTCTGGTCTGACTGTAGTTGTGTTCTGGTCTGACTGTAGTTGTGTTCTGGTCTGACTGTAGTTGTGTTCTGGTCTGACTGTAGTTGTGTCCTGGTCTGACTGTAGTTGTGGTCTGAGATGACTGTAGTTGTGTTCTGGTCTGACTGTAGTTGTGTTCTGGTCTGACTGTAGTTGTGTTCTGGTCTGACTGTAGTTGTGTTCTGGTCTGACTGTAGTTGTGTTCTGGTCTGACTGTAGTTGTGTCCTGGTCTGACTGTAGTTGTGGTCTGAGATGACTGTAGTTGTGTTCTGGTCTGACTGTAGTTGTGTCCTGGTCTGACTGTAGTTGTGTTCTAGTCTGACTGTAGTTGTGTCCTGGTCTGACTGTAGTTGTGTCCTGGTCTGACTGTAGTTATGTCCTGGTCTGACTGTAGTTGTGTTCTGGTCTGACTGTAGTTGTGTTCTGGTCTGACTGTAGTTGTGTTCTGGTCTGACTGTAGTTGTGTTCTGGTCTGACTGTAGTTGTGTCCTGGTCTGACTGTAGTTATGTCCTGGTCTGACTGTAGTTGTGTTCTGGTCTGACTGTAGTTGTGTTCTGAGATGACTGTAGTTGTGTTCTGAGATGACTGTAGTTGTGTTCTGGTCTGACTCTCCAGGCAGCTTGTTTGTCCCGTTCAAATATTCCCTCGTGTTACATTAATATCGTCGTTACTTTAAATAAAAAGTACCTGAGAGGGAGACATATTTCTCTGTGATAGACATTAAACATAGAAACATCCCTATTTGTACAATATGAAACTAAAAGGCAAAAACTGGGTCTAATTGACTATCTAAATGCATCTGGCAAAAAGCATTTACGTTCCGTAGGACATGGATGGGAGATTCTGAGGGAATCTGAGATGGGTGATTAAATATATTTTATATATAAATATCTAATATTCAAGGGCTCTGGGAATGTAAATGAGTTAGAAAGTAATGTGAAATAAGCCCAGAAGGTATGGAAGTATGATGTAGCCTTCTTACAACTTATATTTAGACAGGAAATAACTTGATTTGATTTAAACCGACAGCAGGAATTGGTTCTGCCGAAGGTCTGTTATCGTCATTCCAGGTGTCTTTCTCTGTGACAGTTATGTAATAATAATATTATTGTAATCCATAGTTATCATTTGCTGCTGTATAATGAAACAACTGTATGATGAAACTATTTAATCTGAGAAATGAAGAATAACCTTTTACTGATTTACAGTCCACACGTCAACATCATCTGAACATTCCTGTTTACCCTGCAGGGCCTGTCAAATCTGAAATCAGGGGGATGAGAGAGAGGCAGAGAGGCAGAGAGGCAGAGGCAGAGACACAGAGGCAGAGACAGAGGCAGAGGCAGAGACAGAGGCAGAGAGAGAGACAGAGACAGAGGCAGAGAGGCAGAGGCAGAGGCAGAGGCAGAGACAGAGGCAGAGAGAGAGACAGAGACAGAGAGACAGAGAGAGAGGCAGAGGCAGAGAGACAGAGACAGAGAGGCAGAGGCAGAGGCAGAGACAGAGGCAGAGGCAGAGACAGAGGCAGAGGCAGAGACAGAGGCAGAGACAGAGGCAGAGACAGAGGCAGAGGCAGAGGCAGAGACAGAGGCGGAGAGACAGAGAGGCAGAGGCAGAGGCAGAGGCAGAGACAGAGAGGCAGAGGCAGAGAGACAGAGACACAGAGGCAGAGAGGCAGAGAGGCAGAGACACAGAGACAGAGGCAGAGAGACAGAGGCAGAGAGACAGAGGCAGAGAGACAGAGGCAGAGAGACAGAGGCAGAGAGACAGAGGCAGAGACAGAGAGGCAGAGACAGAGGCAGAGACAGAGAGGCAGAGACAGAGAGGCAGAGACAGAGGCAGAGGCAGAGGCAGAGACAGAGGCAGAGGCAGAGGCAGAGGCAGAGGCAGAGGCAGAGACAGAGACAGAGGCAGAGGCAGACAGAGACAGAGAGGCAGAGACACAGAGACAGAGGCAGAGAAACAGAGACAGAGACAGAGGCAGAGACAGAGACAGAGGCAGAGACAGAGGCAGAGAGACAGAGACAGAGGCAGAGAGAGAGGCAGAGACACAGAGACAGAGGCAGAGACACAGAGACAGAGGCAGAGAGACAGAGGCAGAGAGACAGAGGCAGAGAGACAGAGGCAGAGAGACAGAGGCAGAGACAGAGAGGCAGAGGCAGAGACAGAGAGGCAGAGACAGAGGCAGAGACAGAGAGGCAGAGACAGAGAGGCAGAGACAGAGACAGAGGCAGAGTCAGAGACAGAGGCAGAGGCAGAGAGACAGAGGCAGAGACAGAGGCAGAGGCAGAGACAGAGAGACAGAGGCAGAGACAGAGAGACAGAGGCAGAGACAGAGGCAGAGGCAGAGGCAGAGACAGAGACAGAGACAGAGGCAGAGACAGAGGCAGAGACAGAGGCAGAGACAGAGGCAGAGACAGAGACAGAGGCAGAGACAGAGGCAGAGACAGAGACAGAGACAGAGGCAGAGACAGAGGCAGAGACAGAGAGACAGAGGCAGAGACAGAGAGACAGAGGCAGAGACAGAGGCAGAGACAGAGGCAGAGACAGAGGCAGAGACAGAGAGACACAGAGGCAGAGGCACAGAGGCAGAGGCAGAGACAGAGACAGAGACAGAGGCAGAGGCAGAGACAGAGACAGAGGCAGAGACAGAGACAGAGGCAGAGACAGAGGCAGAGACAGAGGCAGAGAGACAGAGACAGAGGCAGAGACAGAGGCAGAGACAGAGGCAGAGACAGAGAGACAGAGGCAGAGACAGAGGCAGAGACAGAGAGACAGAGAGGCAGAGGCAGAGGCACAGAGAGGCAGAGGCAGAGGCAGAGGCAGAGGCAGAGGCAGAGGCAGACACAGACACAGACACAGACACAGACACAGGACCAGAAAGCTGGAGAGAATCTGAGAGAGACTGTTTAATGGAAGAAATCCCACAGTGAAAAAGCTGAAATTCACTGCTTTCATTCATCTGCTTGCTCTGCCATCATATGTAGTCTGACAACGAAGTGTTTTACGATGTGTGTTTTCAGGACAACCAGGGCTACAAGTAGGACACAAAACAATGGGACATTAACAGTTGGTATTCATGAGTTTCTATTGACAAATAAAAAAGTCTGCTAAGAAAAAACCTGAAAAACATTACTTTTATATGACTGCTGTAAGTCCTGCTGTAAATGTGTAAGTACTGCTGAATGCTGTAAGTACTGCTGTAAATGATGTAAGTACTGCTGAATGCTGTAAGTACTGCTGAATGCTGTAAGTACTGGCTGAATGCTGTAAGTACTGCTGAATGCAGTAAGTACTGCTGAATGCTGTAAGTACTGCTGAATACTGTAAGTACTGCTGAATGCTGTAAGTACTGCTGAATGCTGTAAATACTGCTGAATGCTGTAAGTACTACTGAATACTGTAAATACTGCAAGTACTGCTGTAAATGCTGTAAGTAATGCTGAATGCTGTAAGTAATGCTGAATGCTGTAAGTACTGCTGAATGCTGTAAGTACTGCTGAATGCTGTAAGTACTGCTGTAAATGCTGTAAGTACTGCTGAATGCTGAAAGTACTGCTGAATGCTGTAAGTACTGCTGAATGCTGTAAGTACTGCTGAATGCTGTAAGTACTGATGACTGCTGTAAGTACTGCTGAATACTTTAAGTACTGATGAATGCTGTAAGTACTGCTGTAAATGCTGTAAGTACTGCTGAATGCTGTAAGTACTGCTGAATGCTGTAAGTACTGCTGTAAATGCTGTAAGTACTGCTGAATGCTGTAAGTACTGATGAATGCTGTAAGTACTGCTGTAAATTCTGCAAGTACTGCTGAATGCTGTAAGTACTGCTGAATGCTGTAAGTACTGCTGTAAATGCTGTAAGTACAGAAATGGTTTACTCAGTGATAAATTAATTTCCAACTATTCAGTGAGTTTGTAGTTTGTTACAGCTAACTATGTGAGCTTATTGCAGTATAAACAGTAAGCAATCTCCAAGGACAAACATCGTCAGTAAACTGTTCTTACCGAAGCGCTGTGTGACTTTCAACGTGGTATAAGATGCCATCTCTCCAACAAGTCACTTCGCCAAAATGTATGCCCTGCTAGAGCTGCCCCCCGGTCAACTGTAAGGGCTGTTATTATCAAGTAGAAACGTCTAGGAGCAACAACGGCTCAGCCGGGAAGTGGTAGGCCACACAAGCTCAGAACGGGACCGCAGAGTGCTGAAGCGCGTAACGCGTAACAATGGTCTGTTCTCGGGTGGAACACTCACTGCCGAGTTCCAAACTGCCCCCACGGAAGCGTCTGTTCTCGGGTGGAACACTCACTGCCGAGTTCCAAACTGCCCCCATGGAAGCGTCTGTTCTCGGGTGGAACACTCACTGCCGAGTTCCAAACTGCCCCCATGGAAGCGTCTGTTCTCGGGTGGAACACTCACTGCAGAGTTCCAAACTGCCTCCCTGGAAGCGTCTGTTCTCGGGTGGAACACTCACTGCCGAGTTCCAAACTGCCCCCATGGAAGCGTCTGTTCTCGGGTGGAACACTCACTGCCGAGTTCCAAACTGCCCCCCCTGGAAGCAACGTCAGCGCAATAACTGTTCATTTGGGGAATGGGTTTCCATTGCCAAGCAGCTGCACACAATCCTAAGATCACCATGCGCGATTGCAAAGTGTTGGCTGGAGTGGTGTAAAGCTTCGCCGCCATTGGACTCTGGATCAGTGGAAACACGTTCTCTGGAGTGATGAATCACACTTCACCATCTGGCAATCAGACGGACCAATCTGGGTTTTGGTGGATGCCGAGAGAACACTTCCTGCCCCAACGCATAGTCCCAACTGTGAAGAGGAGGAGTAATGGTCTTGGGGCTGTTAGTCATGGTTTGGGCCCCTTAGTTCCTCCAGTGAAGGGTAATTAACACTACATCATACAATGACATTCTAGATGATTCTGTGCTTCCAACTTTGTGGCAAACAGTTTAGGGAAGGCCCTTTCCTGTTTTAGCAGGACAATGCCCCCCCGTGCACAAAGCAAGGTCCATACAGAAATGATTTTGTCGAGATCGGTGTAGAAGAACTTGACTGGCCTGCACAGAGCCATGACCTCAACCCCATCGAACACCTTCGGAATGACTTGGAACGCAGACTGCAAGCCAGGAGGCCTAATCGCCCAACATCAGTACCCGAACTCACTAATGCTCTTGTGGCTGAATGGAAGCAAGTCCCTGCAGCAATGTTCCAACATCCAGTGGAAAGCCTTCATAGAAGAGAGGAAGCTGGGGGGGACCAACTCCATATTAATGCCCATGATTTTGGAATGAGGTGTTTGATGAGCAGGTGTCCACATACTTTTGGTCATGTAGTGTATCTGTGACCAATAGATGCATATCTGTATGCCCCCAAAAAGGCTGGGGCCCCCAAAAAGACTCAGACCCCCAAAAAGACTCAGACCCCCAAAAAGGCTCAGACCCCCAAAAAGGCTAGGGCCCCCAAAAGGCTCAGACTCCCAAAAAGGCTCAGACCCCCAAAAAAAAGGCTCAGACCCCCAAAAGACTCAGACCCCCAAAAGGCTCAGACCCCCAAAAGGCTAGGGCCCCCAAAAGGCTGGGGCCCCCAAAAGACTCAGACCCCCAAAAAGACTCAGACCCCCAAAAAGGCTCAGACCCCCAAAAAGGCTAGGGCCCCCAAAAAGGCTCAGACCCCCAAAAAGACTCAGACCCCCAAAAAGACTCAGACCCCCAAAAAGGCTCAGACCCCCAAAAAGGCTCGGGCCCTCAACAAGGCTCGGGCCCCCAAAAAGGCTAGGGCCCCCAAAAAGGCTCGGGCCCCCAAAAAGACTAGGCCCCCCCAAAAGGCCTGGGCTCCCAAAAAGGCGAGGGCCCCCAATTAGGCGAGGGCCCCCAATTAGGCGAGGTCCCCCTCTGACTGCATGTGTGGGTAAGGATGTGGGTAAGGATGTGGGTAAGGATGTGGGTAAGGATGTGGGTAAGGATGTGGGTAAGGATGTGGGTAAGGATGTGGGTAAGGATGTGGGTAAGGATGTGGGTAGGCGAAACCCGCGAGCCACTGCTGCCCCACATCATTAGTTCTGATTTTTTTTGGCGCCCCCATCCCCAATCAACGTTGCCCATCCCTGGTCTGAAGTGATTGTGCTAGCTGTGTAGTTGGCTAGCTAACAATGGGGGGGGGGTTGCCATAGCAACCTGCCAATCGATCTAACCACCAGTGAGACGATACATTGGGATGACGAGCAGCCGGCTTGGGAAGCAGCCTCGGGACTATATCCTCGTGGAATGAAAGTGATATGAATAAATATATGACCAATGATATCCTCCCAACCCACCGTTTCTCTGGGATTATCACTTCAATAACACCTCCCACTCAATGTCAACTAGAGAACATGTTATACACACACACACACACACACCACACACACACACACACACACACACACACCACACACACACACACACACACACACCACACACCACACACACACACACACACACACACACGCACACACACGCACGCACGCACGCACCACACACCACACACACACACACACACACACACACACACACACACACACACACACACACACACACACACACACACACACACACACACACACACACACACACACACACACACACACACACACACTCCTGTGATGCCTCAGAGGTAACTCATCCTAGTAATGAGATTATCAGCCTGTCAGTGTGTCGGCTGCTCCAAATTGGCAGAGAGAGCCAGTTAACAGTTAACCCCCCCCACACACACACACACACAGACCCTCCATCCCTTCCACTCACACACAGACCCTCCCACACACACACACACACACACACACACACACACACACACACACACACACACACACACACACACACACACACACACACACACACACACACACACAGACCCCCCACACACACACACACACACAGACCCTCCCTCCCTTCCACTCACACACAGACCCTCCCTTCCACACACACACACACACACACACACACACACACACACACACACACACACACACACACACACACACACACACACACACACACACACACACACACACAGGCCTCTCTTGCTCACACATCAGCCCAGGCAGGGAGGATAAGCATACACCTACGTGTGATAACGCTGCCTTCCAAATGCACCCTGTTGCCTATATAGTGCACTACTTTAGACCAGGGCCCTATGGATTCTGATCAAAAGTGGTGCACTCTTTAGGGAATAAGGTACGACTTGGGACACAAGCAAAGAAGATGATGATGATGACGATGATGGTCATAGAGGCCTGCCTGTCTCACATCTCCTCCCCCCTTCCACGTGCCACACCGCTTATTCTACTCTCCTCAGGCGTAGCCAGGATGTAAAAAAAACCCGTTGGAACACGATAATGATGTTTGTATCATATCTCACGCTAGCTAGCTACACTGTGGTATTAAATATGATTAATGATGTTTGTATCATATCTCACGCTAGCTAGCTACACTGTGGTATTAAATATGATTAATGATGTTCATATCATATCTCACGCTAGCTAGCTACACTGTGGTATTAAATATGATTAATGATGTTTGTATCATATCTCACGCTAGCTAGCTACACTGTGGTATTAAATATGATTAATGATGTTCCTATCATATCTCACGCTAGCTAGCTACACTGTGGTATTAAATATGATTAATGATGTTCCTATCATATCTCACGCTAGCTAGCTACACTGTGGTATTAAATATGATTAATGATGTTCCTATCATATCTCACGCTAGCTAGCTACACTGTCGTATTAAATATGATTAATGATGTTCCTATCATATCTCACGCTAGCTAGCTACACTGTGGTATTAAATATGATTAATGATGTTCGTATCAGTATCTCACGCTAGCTAGCTACACTGTGGTATTAAATATGATTAATGATGTTCATATCATATCTCACGCTAGCTAGCTACACTGTGGTATTAAATATGATTAATGATGTTCATATCATATCTCACGCTAGCTAGCTACACTGTGGTATTAAATATGATTAATGATGTTTGTATCATATCTCACGCTAGCTAGCTACACTGTGGTATTAAATATGATTAATGATGTTCCTATCATATCTCATATCTAGCTACACAGCTAGCACTACACTGTGGTATTAAATATGATTAATGATGTTCATATCATATCTCACGCTATTAGCTAGCTACACTGTGGTATTAAATATGATTAATGATGTTTGTATCATATCTCACGCTAGCTAGCTACACTGTGGTATTAAATATGATTAATGATGTTTGTATCATATCTCACGCTAGCTAGCTACACTGTGGTATTAAATATGATTAATGATGTTCGTATTATATCTTACGCTAGCTAGCTACACTGTGGTATTAAATATGATTATTGAGGGGCGTGTCTTATCTCACGCTAGCTAGCTGTCTAGTGGAATTAAATATGCCTGCTACATTACAGGCAACTGGTTGCAATGCTTTTCTGTCACTGAGGAATCAAGGACATCTTTCCTGCCTGTTGCTGAAGAACCAAGGACATCTTCCGTGAAAGGACTTTATGAATTATAAAAGCTTTGTACGTCAGAGTGAGTTTTTGATGTGCTAGCAGGCCTGCAACATCCATGTCCGCTATGGAACACTGGATTATCCCGATAAACCCCCCAAAATAAATTAAACCTGAAGACTGTGTATGTGAAATGTGACATGATAGACAGGTATTTCATTTCATGTTGACAGAACTTATAAGCATTTCTCAAAATGTGATTTCCTCCAGTTAACTTAATCTCCATTTATATAGGCAGACCCTCTATTTACATATTTCCCTCAGGTTGTTGTTGACGTTAATGTGTCTGTAAAAAAAAACTCAGCTATTCTGTTCAGTTGTTCTTCTATAGTCAAAAGCCATACTCCGAATACTCCCACGTCCACAGTTATAAACACTGTGAATGATGCAGAATTCATGCTATAATCAAGGACATTTACAAACAGTCAAATTAAATCAACACATTAGATTTTTTAGCTGTACAATCTACATTTGCGATATGACCTATCATTGTTTAATGTGGATAAACAGCTTTCCAAAGGCCAAGATGGAAGTAAGTAAAAAATAAATACAAATAAATGCCATTTGAATCTTTATATTCCATTTTAGCAGCACTCTGTTTGACTATAACTTAGAGTTATATAATTATATATATATATATATATATATATATATATAATTATATTTAGAGTTTTCAATTGTTGCCTGTAATAATGTTATTATTCAAAGAGTTGGCATTTTGCAGCCTGTCAATATACTTGTTTTATATTTTACTAGGCAAGTCAGTTAATAAAGAACACATTCTTATTTACAATGACAACCTACCCCAGCCAAACCTAGGCACCGCCTTATGGGACACCCAATCACAGCCAGATGTGATGCAGCCTGGATTGGAACCAGGTATTCTTGCACTGAGATACAGCATCCTAGACCACCGTGCCACTCGGGAACCCAACGTCTATACACACTACAGCTGTGTCTCAAATGGCCCCCTATTCCCTATATAGTGCACTTATTTTCCCCAGAGCTCTATGGGCCCAAGTCAAAAGGAATGCACTATGTAGGGAATTGGACTCCATTTTGAATACTCATAAAGAATACACTCTAACTGTTATACACCACACAGACGGTACTGGAGATTTGATGAGCAACAACTGTGTTACTGCCTTGGGTTCTACTGAGGCTGATGAACACACACAGGTAATTCAGTTGGGTCGCTGTCTCTGCAACAGACAGGTGTGTGTCCAATCAAATCAAATGTTAATTGCAACATATTTTCGTAAAGAAAAGGTGTAGGCTAACAGCGAATTGCTTCCTTAACGGGCCCTTCCCAACAATGCAGAGAGAAAGAAAATAGAGAAGTAATAGAACATTCACACTGAGTAACGATAACTTGGCTTTATACAGGGATTAACAGTACCTAGTCCATGAAAACCCCCAAACAGCAAGCATTGCAGGTGTAGAAGCACGGTGGCTAGGACAAACTCCCTAGAAAGGCCAAAACCTAGGAAGAAACCTTGAGAGGAACCAGGCTATGAGGGGTGGCCAGTCCTCTTCTGGCTGTGCCGGGTGGAGATTATAACAGAACATGGCCAAGATGTTCAAATGTTCATAAATGACCAGCATGGTCGAATAATAATAAGCACAGTGGTTGTCAAGGGTGCATCAGTTCAGCACGGCCATGTGAATTGGAGTGGATCATTTAGACAGGTGACCTTGGCGTTCTTGGGTAACCAGAACTATGGTGGCCTGCTTGCAGGTATTACAGAATGGGTCAGGGAGAGGTTTAAAATGTCAGTGAAGACAATTGCCAACTGTTCAGTGCATTCTCTGAGTAAGCATTCTGGTAATCCGTCTGGCCTTGCGGCCTTGTGAACGTTAAACTGTTTTAAGGTCTTACTCACATCCGCTACGGGGAGCGTGATCACACAGTCGACAGGAACGGCCGGTGCTCTCACGTATGGTTCAGTGTTGCTTGCCTTGAAGCACGGAAGGCATTTAACTTTTTTTAAATGTATTTTTATTTCACCTTTATTTAACCAGGTAGGCGACCTGGATATGATAAAGCAAAGCAGTAAAACAAAACACAGAGTTACACATTATTTAACAAACGTACAGTCAATAACACTAAAGAAAATACCAATTTAAAAATCTATTTACAGTGTGTGCAAATGTAGAAGACTAGGGAGGTAAGCAATTAATATGCCCTAGAGGTGAAAATAATTACAAGTTAGCATTAATACGGGACTGATAGTTGTGCAGATGATGACGGACAAGTAGAGATACTGGGGTGCAAAAAAGCAAGAGGGTAAGTAATAATTTGGGGATTAGGTAGTCGGTGTGCTATTTACAGATTGGCTGTGTACAGGTACAGTGATCGGTAAGCTGCTCTGACAGCTGATGCTTAAAGTTAGAGAGGGAGACATAAGACTCCAGCTTCAGAGATTTTTGCAATTCGTTCCAGTCATTGGCAGCAGAGACCTGGAAGGAATGGCAGCCAAAGGAAGTGTTGGCTTTGGGGACGACCATTGCAATATACCAGCGCGAGCTACAGGTGGGTGTTGCTATGGTGACCAGTGAGGTGAGATAAGGCAGGGCTTTACCTAGCTAAGACTTAGAGATGACCTGGAGCCAGTGGGTTTGGCGAGGAATATGTAGCGAGGGCCAGCCAACGAGAGCGTACAGGTCGCAGTGGTGGGTAGTATATGGGGCTTTGGTGATAAAACGGACGGCACTGTGATAGACTGCATCCAGTTTGCTGAGTACTTTATTTAAACACACTGAAGAAGATGAATGTGGGCATATACATGGGGAGGGGGTTCTGTAATGGACAGAAACAGAGAGATAATAAATATGCTACACAGGAGATAAATACACTGGTCTAAGTAAATATACAGTATGCAGAGTAGGATAGAATGGAATATGGGATAGAACAACAAGCACTACATCTAATAATGACCTAATAACTATGCATTACATAGTAGAACCAGATTAATAACTAGCACGGCACTAGCGCAGTACGATTAATGGCAAAGGGCTGTATATTATACAAATAGGCTATTGCACAGCAACAAACAAGAGCAAGGGCTGTAAATATAAATATACAGGAAACAGGAAGTAGTAAACAGTGACTAATAATTTCCAGACGGTATCAGTAGTAACATGATAGCAACAGAAATGAGAGCTACACAGAATACTGCTACTCTAGCACATACTGCACTGCTAACAACAGGAATGAGAACTACACAGAATACTGCTACTCTAGCACATACTGCACTGCTAACAACAGGAATGAGAACTACACAGAATACTGCTACTCGAGCACATACTGCACTGACAACAACAGGAATGAGAACTACACAGAATACTGCTACTCTAGCACATACTGCACTGACAACAACAGGAATGAGAACTACACAGAACACTGCTACTCTAGCACATACTGCACTGACAACAAAAGGAATGAGAACTAGACAGAATACTGCTACTCTAGCACATACTGCACTGACAACAACAGGAATGAGAACTAGACAGAATACTGCTACTCTAGCACATACTGCACCGAAAACAACAGGAATGAGAACTACACAGAATACTGCTACTCTAGCACATACTGCATCGAAAACAACAGGAATGAGAACTACACAGAATACTGCTACTCTAGCACATACTGCACCGAAAACAACAGGAATGAGAACTACACAGAATACTGCTACTCTAGCACATACTGCACCGATAACAACAGGAATGAGAACTACACAGAATACTGCTACTCTAGCACATACTGCAGGGATAACCCTAGGACCATGCCCCAGGACTACCTGACATGATGACTCCTTGCTGTCCCCAGTCCACCTGGCCGTGCTGCTGCTCCAGTTTCAACTGTTCTGCCTTATTATTATTCGACCATGCTGGTCATTTATGAACATTTGAACATCTTGGCCATGTTCTGTTATAATCTCCACCCGGCACAGCCTGCCCTCGGCAGGTGGGTCCTGTAAACACTAGCCCTGCCACATCAACGCCAGCATAGAAGGATTCCATCTTAGCCCTGTATTGACACTCGATTGATGGTTCGTCGGATGGCGTAGCGGGATTTCTTATAAGAGTCCAGATAGTGTCCCCACTCCTTGAAAGCAGCGGCTCTAGCTTTTAGCTCAGTGCGGATGTTGCCTGTAATCCATGACTTCTGGTTGGGATATGTACGCACGGTCACTGTATTCATGACGCCAGTGACTGATGTGTTAAACTCTTCAAAGACATCGGATGAATCCCTGAACATGTTCCAGTCTGTGCTAGCGAAACAGTCCTGTAGCTTAGCATCTGCTTCAATGGGCCACTTCCTTATTGAGCGCATCACTGAACATGTTCCAGTCTGTGCTAGCGAAACAGTCCTGTAGCTTAGCATCTGCTTCAATGGACCACTTCAGTATTAAGAGCATCCCTGAACATGTTCCAGTCTGTGCTAGCGAAACAGTCCTGTAGCTTAGCATCTGCTTCAATGGACCACTTCCTTATTGAGCGCATCCCTGAACATGTTCCAGTCTGTGCTAGCGAAACAGTCCTGTAGCTTAGCATCTGCTTCAATGGACCACTTCCTTATTGAGCGCATCCCTGAACATGTTCCAGTCTGTGCTAGCGAAACAGTCCTGTAGCTTAGCATCTGCTTCAATGGACCAATGGAACCACTTAGCGAAACAGTCCTTATTAGCATCTGCTTCAATGGCTGTATTGAGAGCCCTGAACATGTTCCAGTCTGTGCTAGCGAAACAGTCCTGTAGCTTAGCATCTGCTTCAATGGGCCACTTCCTTATTGAGCGCATCCCTGAACATGTTCCATGTTCGAAACAGTCCTGTAGCTTAGCATCTGCTTCAATGGCGCATCCCTGAACATGTTCCAGTCTGTAGCGAAACAGTCCTGTAGCTTAGCATCTGCTTCAATGGACCACTTCTGTATTAAGAGCATCCCGAACATGTTCCAGTCTGTGCTAGCGAAACTTCCTGTTTGAGTTTTGTTCCAGGCTTGAACATGAGCAGGAAACAGGAGGATGGAGTTATGGTCAGATTTGCCAAAGGGAGGCTGAGGGAGAGTTTTGCACGCGTTTCTGTGTGTGGAGTAAAGGTGGTCTATAGTTTTTACACCTCTAGTTGCACAGGTGACATCTTGGTGCTTGTGTGTGTGTGTGTGTGTGTGTGTGTGTGTGTGTGTGTGTGTGTGGTGTGTGTGTGTGTGTGTGTGTGTGTGTGTGTGTGTGTGTGTGTGTGTGTGTGTGTGTGTGTGTGTGTGTGTGTGTGTGTGTGCGTGCGTGTGTGTTCTATGAGTATTTGTATGTGTGTGTTTGTGTGTGTTTTGTGAGTATTTGTATGTGTGTGTTTGTGTGTTTTTTGTGAGTGCTGCTTTGCAACAGACTGTTGTCTTGTGACACTTCCACTTCCATGGCAACTGACAAGAAAGAAGAAATTCACTAACACACATTTAGTTCAATTTGCTGTTCTACAATCTAAAATGTACAATACGAACATAATTTGAGCTAATTGGCGAGCCAAAATAAGCTAAATGTTTTTCACTTCATCAAAAGCACCCCCCAGGGCGTGTTTGTTAAATACACTGAACAACGAGCTCCTGAGAAGTCAAGTTGTTCCACAGTACATGTTGTCCTGGATACCTCCACACAACCGTGCCTGACCCATGTTGTCATTAATCAGCCACATCTGTTTGTGCTGTCTGAGTGACACAATACAACGAGTGACAAGGAGCTGGCACAAGGAGTTGACACAAGGAGTTGACACAAGGAATTGACATAAGGAGTTGACACAAGAAATTGACACAAGGAATTGACACAAGGAGTTGCCATAAGGAGTTGCCATAAGGAGATGACACAAGGAGTTGACACAAGGAATTGACACAAGGAGTTGCCATAAGGAGTTGACACAAGGAGTTGGCACAAGGAGTTGACACAAGGAGTTGACACAAGGAGTTGACACAAGGAGTTGACACAAGGAGTTGACACAAGGAGTTGGCTCAAGGAGTTGACACAAGGAGTTGACACAAGGAGTTGACACAAGGAGTTGACACAAGGAGTTGACACAAGGAGTTGACACAAGGAATTGACACAAGGAGTTGACACAAGGAGTTGACACAAGGAATTGACACAAGGAATTGACACAAGGAGTTGACACAAGGAGTTGGCACAAGGAATTGACACAAGGAGTTGACACAAGGAGTTGACACAAGGAGTTGCCACAAGGAGTTGACACAAGGAGTTGACACAAGGAGTTGACACAAGGAGTTGACACAGGGAGTTTTAGTTGACACAAGGAGTTGACACAAGGAGTTGGCACAAGATTTATTGACACAAGGAATTGACTCAAGGAATTGACACAAGGAGTTGGCACAAGGAGTTGACACAAGGAGTTGACACAAGGAGTTGCACAAGGAGCCACAAGGAGTTGGCACCAAGGATTTGACCACAAGGAGTTAACTCCATTTTAGTGAGTTGTATGTTAGATTTAGTTCTGACTACAGAGCTTGACTGAAATATAGTTCTCAGAGCTTGTATGTTCAGTTTCACTCTCCCCCCCCCCCACCCCCCTCCCACAGGAGGACATAGTTTGACAGTGTCCAAGGAATGCAGCCTATAACTCCGCTCCCAGTCATCAAGAGAAAAAGCCAAGACCTTCACTGCTCCAACCGGTGGGCGGCCTGTATTAAATACAACCGGAGCAGATCTGACAGAAACCCTGAAGCTAACCTCACCACAGCACTACACTCTATCCTCAGCTAACGCGAGCTAGCTCCTCTAATTTACTTCTATGATAGATCTTCAACTGGCTGGGGATAATAAGGACGGCGCTGCCGGCCCTGTGTGAGTATGTGTGTGTAAGTGTATGTGTGTGTGCGTGTGTGTGTGTGTGTGTGTGTGTGTGTGTGTGTGTGTGTGTGTGTGTGTGTGTGTGTGTGTGTGTGTGTGTGTGTGTGTGTGTGTGTGTGTGTGTGTATGTGTGTGTGTGTGTATGCTGTGTGTGTGTGTGTGCGTGTGTGTGTGTATGTGTGTGTGCGTATGTGTGTGTGTGTGTGTGTGTGTGTGTGTGTGTGTGTGTGTGTGTGTGTGTGTGTGTGTGTGTGTGTGTGTGTGTGTGTGTGTGTGTGTGTGTGTGTGTGTGCGTGTGTGTGTGTGTGTGTGTGCGTGTGTGTGTGTGTGTGTGTGTGTGTGTGTGTGTGTGTGTGTGTGTGTGTGTGTGTGTGTGTGTGTGTGTGTGTGTGTGTGTGTGTGTGTGTGTGTGTGTGTGTGCATGCGTGCCAATCCCCCTGCGAGTCTCATTTCTCTTGAATCCATCATCCAGACGTCACATTACCTCGCGCCCTTTACAAGCGCCCAGTGTTTTTCTACTTTAATTGTAGTACTCCTCTACCTTCCCCCCTATATAATGAATGGCCTGTCCTCTCATTATGGCCGTTAGAGAACACACACAGAAGCCTCGTTTAAACCTGGCACTAACATGCGTCCTTGGTCCCTGATCTTATCCACATTCTGACTGTGTCACATTGTAGCCGTTGCATCGACACCTGGTAGTAAATGTGTCTCTTGTCCGTCCACTGTGTCTTGGTCCCTCCCTGTACGCAAAAGATTTGACGAATATTCGTACTAAATTTGTATTTATTTATTTATTTTTAAGATACATAGATTTTGTAAGTCAACGATGCCACCTGTCAATGACTTTTAGAAGGCGGGATAATGATGATTTTCAATGCTTTCTCTTGGGATGATATCCAGCCACGATGCGTGCCTGACTTCCTCCGGTGGTGGGCAGGAAGTTATGATCACAATCAGTGTCTTTTGATCGTCTAAACCTGTCTACAAATGTGGCCACAATCAGAGTGTAGACACAGTCAGGAGAAAGGATGTGTGTTATCGCCGCGTATAAACGGGGCTAGAGAGGAGAGAGAGAGAGAGAGAGAGAGAGAGAGACGCCTCCCTCCCTCCATCCTTCCCTTCCTCCGTCCCTCCCTCCTATGGCCCCCTGTACACAATAGAGAGACGACTAGATGCCTCACTCCATCCCTTTCTCCTTCCACCCCCCTGCCTCCTGCGGCCCCCTGTTCAATAGGAGTGGAAAGACTAGTTGTGTTGTAAAGAAAGCCCAACAATGTGAAAAATCCTATTGAGACATCCACTACCACTCCATCCACTACCACTCCATCCACTACCACTACCACTCCATCCACTACCACTACCACTACCACTACCACTACCATCCACTACCACTACCACTCCACTCCACTACCACTCCATCCACTACCACTACCACTACCACTACCACTACCACTACCACTACCACTACCACTCCATCCACTACCACTATCACTACCACTCCACCACTACCACTACCACTACCACTCCACTCCACTACCACTACCACTACCACTACCACTCCACTCCACTACCACTACCATTCCATCCACTACCACTACCACTCCACTACCACTCCATCCACTACCACTACCACCACTACCACTACCACTATCCACTACCACTACCACTACCACATCCACTCCACTACCACTACCACTACCACTCCATCCCTACCACCACTACCACTCCATCCACTACCACTACCACTACCACCACTACCACTACCACTCCACTCCACTCCACTCCACTCCACTCCATCCACTACCACTCCACTCCACTCCACACCACTACCACTACCACCACCACTACCACTCCACCACTACCACTACCACTCCATCCACTCCACTACCACTACCACTCCATCCACTACCACTACCACTCCATCCCACTACCACTACCACACTACCACTCCATCCACTACCACTACCACTCCACCACTACCACTACCACTCCATCCACTACCACTATCCACTACCACTCCATCCACTACCACTACCATCCACTACCACTACCACTACCACTACCACTACCACTCCACCACTCCACCACTACCACTACCACCACTACCACTACCATCCACTACCACTACCACCACTCCATCCCACCACCACTACCACTCCATCCACTACCACTACCACTCCATCCACTACCACTACCACTCCACTCCACTACCACTACCACTACCACCACTACCACTCCACTACCACTACCACTACCACTACCATCCACTACCACTACCACCACTACCACTCCATCCACTACCACTACCACTACCACTACCACTACCACCATCCACTACCACTACCACTACCACTACCACTACCACTACCACTCCACTCCACTACCACTACCACTCCACTCCACTACCACTCCATCCACTACCACTACCACTCCACCACTACCACTCCACTCCACTACCACTACCACTCCATCCACTACCACTACCACTCCATCCACTACCACTACCACTACACTCCACTACCACTACCACTACCACCACTACCACTCCACTACCACTACCTACCACTACCACTCCACTACCACTACCACTACCACTCCATCCACTACCACTACCACTACCACTACCACTACCACTCCATCCACTACCACTCCATCCACTACCACTACCACTACCACTACCCACTACCACTACCACTACCACTCCACCACTACCACACCATCCACTACCACTACCACTACCACTCCATCCACACCACTACCACTACCACTACCACTACCATCCACTACCACTACCACTACCACTACCACTACCACTACCACTCCATCCACTACCACTCCATCCACTACCACTACCACTACCACTCCATCCACTCCACTCCACTACCACTACCACTCCACCACTACCACTACCACTACCACTACCACTCCATCCACTACCACTACCACTCCACTACCACTACCACTACCACTACCACTCCATCCACTACCACTCCCACTCCACTACCCACTCCACTACCACTACCACTACCACTACCACTCCACCACTACCACTACCACTACCACTCCACCACTACCACTACCACTACCACTACCACTACCACTACCACTACCACTACCACTACCACTACCACTACCACTCCATCCACTACCACTACCACCACTACCACTACCACTACCACTACCACTCCACTACCACTACCACTCCACCACTACCATCCACTACCACTACCACTACCACTCCACTACCACTACCACTACCACCACTCCTCCACTACCACTACCACTCCACACCTACCACTCCATACCCACTCCACCACTACCACTCCCACTACCACTCCATCCACTACCACTCCATCCACTACCACTACCACTCCACCACTACCACTACCACTACCACTACCACCACTACCACTACCACTACCACCACCACTACCACTACCACTATCCACTACCACTACCATCCACTACCACTCCATCCACTACCACTCCATCCACTACCACTACCACTACCACTACCACTACCACTCCACTACCACTACCACTCCATCCCACTACCACTACCACCACTCCACTACCACTACCACTACCACTACCACTACCACTACCACTACCACTACCACTACCACTACCACTACCACTACCACCACTACCACTACCACTACCACTACCACCACCACCACCACCACCACTACCTACCACTACCACTACCACTACCACTACCACTACCACTACCACTACCACTACCACTACCACTACCACTACCACTACCACTACCACTACCACTACCACTACCACTACCACTACCACTACCACTACCACTACCACTACCACTACCACTACCACTACCACTACCACTACCACTACCACTACCACTCCACTACCACTACCACTACCACTACCACTACCACTACCACTACCACTACCACTACCACTACCACTACCACCACTACCACTACCACTCCATCCACTACCACTACCACTACCACTACCACTCCACTACCACTACCACTACCACTACCACTACCACTACCACTCCATCCACTACCACTCCATCCACTACCACTACCACTCCATCCACTACCACTACCACTACCACTACCACTCCATCCACTACCACTACCACTCCACTACCACTACCACTCCACTCCACTACCACTCCATCCACTACCACTACCACTACCACTACCACTACCACTCCATCCACTACCACTACCACTCCATCCACTACCACTCCACTACCACTACCACTCCATCCACTACCACTACCACTACCACTCCACTACCACTACCACTACCACTACCACTACCACTCCATCCACTACCACTACCACCACTCCACTCCACTACCACTCCATCCACTACCACTACCACTACCACTACCACTACCACTCCATCCACTACCACTACCACTCCACCACTACCACTCCACTACCACTACCACTACCACTACCACTACCACTACCACTACCACTCCACCACTACCACACTACCACTCCATACCACTACCACTACCACTACCACACTACCACTCCATCCACTACCACTACCACTCCATCCACTACCACTACCACTCCACCACTACCACTACCACTACCACTACCACTACCACTCCATCCACTACCACTACCATCCACTCCACTACCACTACCACTACCACTCCACCACTACCACTCCACCACTACCACTCCATCCACTACCACTACCACTCCACTCCACTACCACTACCACTACCACTACCACTACCACTACCACTACCACCACTCCATCCACTACCACTACCACTCCACTACCACTACCACTCCATCCACTACCACTCCATCCACTACCACCACTACCACTACCACCATCCACTACCACTCCATCCACTACCACTCCATCCATACCACTACCACTACCACTACCACCATCCACTACCACTACCACTACCACTCCATCCACTACCACTACCACCACTCCATCCACTACCACTACCACTCCATCCACTACCACTACCACTACCACTCCCACTCCACTACCACTACCACTACCACTACCACTCCACTCCACTACCACTACCACTACCACTCCACTCCACTACCACTACCACTACCACTACCACTCCACTACCACTACCACTACCACTACCACTCCATCCACTACCACTACCACTACCACTACCACTCCATCCACTACCACTACCACTACCACTACCACTCCATCCACTACCACTACCACTACCACTACCACTACCACTACCACTACCACTACCACTCCACCACTACCACTACCCTACCACTACCACTACCTCCATACCACTACCACTACCACTACCACTCCATCCACTACCACTCCACCACTACCACTCCACTCCACTACCACTCCACTACCCACCTACCACTCCACCACTACCACTACCACCACTACCACTACCACTCCACTCCTCCACTACCACTACCACTACCACCACTACCACTCCATCCACTACCACTACCACTCCACTACCACTCCACTCCACTACCACTACCACTACCACTACCACTACCACTCCATCCACTACCACCACTACCACTACCACACTACCACTACCACTACCACTACCACTCCACCACTACCACTCCACTACCACTACCACTACCACCATCCACTACCACTCCATCCACTACCACTACCACTACCACTCCACTACCACTACCACTACCATCCACTACCACTACCACTACCACTACCACTACCACTCCACCACTACCACTACCACTACCACTACCACTCCATCCACTACCACTCCATCCACTACCACTACCACTACCACTACCACTACCACTACCACTACCACTACCACTCCACCACTACCACTCCATCCACTCCACTACCACTACCACTACCACTACCACTACCACTACCACTCCATCCACTACCACTCCATCCACTACCACTCCATCCACTACCACTACCACTACCACTCCATCCACTACCACTACCACTACCACTACCACTACCACTACCACTACCACTACCACTACCACTACCACCACTACCACTACCACTACCACTACCACTACCACACCACTACCACTACCACTACCACTACCACTATCCACTACCACTACCACCACTACCACTACCACTACCACTACCACTACCACCACTACCACTCCATCCACTACCACTACCACTACCACTACCACTCCACTACCACTACCACTATCCCACTACCACTCCATCCACTACCACTACCACTACCACTACCACTACCACTACCACTACCACTACCACTACCACTACCACTATCCACTACCTCCACTCCACTACCACTCCACTACCACTACCACTCCATCCACTACCACTCCATCCACTACCACTACCACTACCACTACCACTACCACTACCACTACCACTATCCACTACCACTCCATCCACTACCACTCCATCCACTACCACTCCATCCACTACCACTACCACTCCATCCACTACCCACTACCACTACCACTCCACCACTACCACTCCACTACCACTACCACTACCACCACCACTACCACTACCACTACCACTACCACTACCACTACCACTACCACTCCACTACCACTACCACTACCACCACTACCACTACCACTACCACTACCACTACCACTCCACTACCACTACCACTACCACTACCACTACCACTACCACTACCACCACTACCACTACCACCACTACCACTACCACTATCCACTACCACTACCACTACCACTACCACTACCACTACCACTCCACCACTACCACTACCACTACCACTACCACTACCACTCCACCACCACCACTACCACTACCACTCCACTACCACTACCACCACCACTACCACTACCACTACCACCACTACCACTACCACCACCACTACCACTCCATCCACTACCATACCACTACCACTACCACACCACTCCCACTACCACTACCACTACCACTACCACTCCACTACCACTACCACTACCACTCCATCCACTACCACTACCACTACCACCACCACTACCACCACTCCACTCCACTACCACTCCACCACTACCACCACCACTCCATCCACTACCACTACCACTACCACTACCACTACCATCCACTACCACTCCATCCACTACCACTACCACTCCACTACCCACTACCACTACCACTCCACTACCACTACCACTACCACTACCACTACCACTACCACTCCATCCACTACCACTACCACTACCATCCACTACCACTACCACTCCATCCACTACCACTACCACCACTCCACTACCACTACCACTACCACTCCATCCACTACCACTACCACTACCACTACCACTACCATCCACTCCACTACCACTACCACTACCACTCCACCACTACCACTCCATCCACTACCACTACCACTACCACTACCACTACCACTCCATCCACTACCCACTCCATCCACCACTACCACTCCATCCACTACCACTCCATCCACTACCACTACCACTACCACTACCACTACCACTACCACTACACTCCATCCACTACCACTCCACTACCACTACCACTCCATCCACTACCACTACCACTACCATCCACTACCACTACCACTCCACTACCACTACCACTACCACTCCACTACCACTACCACTACCACTCCACTACCACTACCACTCCATCCACTACCACTACCACTACCACCACCACTACCACTACCACTCCATCCACTACCACTACCACTACACTCCATCCACTACCACTACCACTCCATCCACTACCACTACCACTACCACTACCACTACCACCACTACCACTCCATCCACTACCACCACTACCACTCCACTACCACCACCACTACCACTCCACTACCACTACCACTACCACTCCATACCCACCACCATCCACTCCATCCACTACCACTACCACTACCCACTACCACTACCACTACCACTCCTCCACTACCACTACCACTCCATCCACTACCACTACCACTCCATCCACTACCACTACCACTCCACTACCACTACCACTACCTACCACTACCACTCCATCCACTACCACTACCACTACCACTACCACTACCACTCCATCCACTACCACTACCACTACCACTCCATCCACTACCTACCACTCCACTACCACTACCACTCCATCCACTACCACTACCACCACTATCCACACCACCACTCCACTACCACTACCACACCACTACCACTACTCCACTACCACTACCACTACCACTACCACTACCATCCACCACCACTACCACTACCACTCCACTACCACTACCACTACCATCCACTACCACTACCACTACCACTACCACCACCACTACCACATCCACTACCACTACCACTACCACTACCACTACCACTCCACTACCACTACCACTCCATCCACTACCACTACCACTACCATCCACTACCACTACCACTCCATCCACTACCACTACCACTACCACTACCACTACCACTACCATCCACTACCACTACCATACCACTCCATCCACTACCACTACCACTCCACTCCACTACCACCACCACTACCACTACCCATCCACTACCACTACCACTACCACTACCACTACCACTACCACTACCACTACCACTACCACTACCACTACCACTCCATCCACCACTACCACTACCACTACCACTACCACTACCACTCCATCCACTACCACTACCACATCCACTACCACTACCACTACCACTACCACCACTACCACTCCACTACCACTACCATCCACTACCACTACCACTCCATCCACTACCACTACCACTACCATCCACTACCACTACCACTCCACCACTACCACTACCACTACCACTACCACTCCATCCACTACCACTACCACTCCACTACCACCATCCACTACCACTCCACTCCACTACCACTCCATCCACTACCACTCCACTACCACTACCACTCCATCCACTACCACTACCACTACCACTCCACTCCATCCACTACCACTACCACTACCACTACCACTACCACTCCACTCCACTACCACCACTACCCATCCACTACCACTACCACTCCACTCCACTACCACTACCACTACCACTCCATCCACTACCACTACCACTACCACTACCACTCCACTCCACTACCACTCCATCCACTCCATCCACTACCACTACCATCCACTACCACTACCACTACCATACCACACCACTACCATTCCACTACACTTTACCACCATCCACTCCACTCCACCACTACCACTATCCACTACCACTACCACTACCACTACACCACTACCACTCCATCCACTACCACTACCACTACCACTACCACTCCACTACCACTACCAACCATCCACCACTACCATCCACTACCACTACCACCACTCCATCCACTACTACTACCACTCCCTACCACTACCAACCACTCCACCACTACCATCCACTACCATTACCACTACCCACCACCACTACCACTCCACCACTCCACTACCACTACCCACTCATCCACAACCACTGGGCTCCACCACTCCACATCCACTACTCCATCCACTACCACTACCACTCCATCCACTACTCCACTACCACTACCCACTACCACTCCATCCACTACCTCACACCACTAGGCACATACCACTCCACTACCACCACTACCATCTACCACTACCCACTCCACTACCATCCTACCACTACCACTACCACTACCACATACCACTACCACTACCACTACCCACCACTACCACTCCATCCACTACCACTACCACTCCATCCACTACCACTACCACTACCACTACCACTCCACCACTACCACCATCCACTACCACTCCACCACTACCACTACCACTACCACTACCATACCACTACCACTCCATCCACTACCACTACCACTATCCACTACCACTACCACTACCACTACCACTCCATCCACTACCACTCCATCCACTCCACTACCACTACCACTACCACTACCACTCCATCCACTCCACCACTACCACTACCACTACCACTACCACTACCACTCCACCACTCCACTACCACTACCACCATCCACTACCACTACCACTCCATCCCACTACCACTCCATCCACTACCACTCCATCCACTACCACTACCACTACCACTACCACTACCACTACCACTCCACCACCACCACTACCTCCATCCACTACCACTCCACCACTACCACTCCATCCACTACCACTACCACTCCATCCACTACCACTACCACTACCACTACCACTCCACTACCACTACCATCCACTCCCATCCATCCACTACCACCATCCACTACCACTACCACTACCACTCCATCCACTACCACTACCACTCCATCCACTACCACTCCATCCACCACTACCACTCCACTACCACTCCCACTACCACTACCACTCCATCCACTACCACTACCACTCCATCCACTACCACTACCACTCCACTACCACTACCACCACTACCACCACCACCACTACCACTACCACTACCACTCCATCCACTACCACTACCACTACCACTACCACTCCTCCACTACCACACCACTACCACTACCACCACTACCACTACCACTACCACTCCACTCCACTACCACTACCACTACCACTACCACTACCACTACCATCCACTACCACTACCACCACTACCACTACCACTACCACTACCACTACCACTACCACTACCACTACCACTCCATCCACTACCACTACCACTCCATCCACTACCACCATCCACTACCACTCCATCCACTACCACTCCATCCACTACCACTACCACTCCATCCACTACCACTACCACTACCACTCCACCACTACCACTACCATCCACTACCACTCCATCCACTACCACTACCACTCCACTACCACTACCACTCCATCCACTACCACTACCACTCCATCCACTACCACTCCATCCACTACCACTACCACTACCACTACCACTACCATCCACTACCCACCATCCACTACCACATCCACTACCACCACCACCACTACCACTCCACTCCACTACCACTACCACTACCACTCCATCCACTACCACTCCATCCACTACCACTACCACTACCACTCCACTACCACTATCCACTACCACTCCACTCCACTACCACTACCACTCCATCCACTACCACTACCACTCCATCCACTACCACTACCACTCCATCCACTACCACTCCATCCACTACCACTACCATCCTACCACTCCACCACTACCACTCCATCCACTACCACTACCACTACCACTACCACTACCACTACCACTCCATCCACTACCACTACCACTACCACTACCACTACCACTACCACTCCATCTACTACCACTACCACTCCATCCACTACCACTACCACTACCACTACCACTCCATCCACTACCACTACCACTACCACTCCACTACCACTCCATCCACTACCACTCCATCCACTACCACTACCACTACCACTACCACTACCACCACTACCACTACCACTCCATCCACTCCACTACCACCACTACCACTCCATACCACTACCACTACCACTACCACTCCACCACTACCACTACCACTACCACTACCATCCACTACCACTACCATCCACTACCACTACCACTACCACTACCACTCCATCCACTACCACTACCACTACCACTCCATCCACTACCACTCCATCCACTACCACTACCACTACCACTACCACTACCACTACCACTACCACTCCATCCACTACCACTACCACTACCACTCCATCCACTACCACTCCATCCACTACCACTCCATCCACTACCACTCCATCCACTACCACTACCACTCCATCCACTACCACTACCACTACCACTCCATCCACTACCACTACCACTCCATCCACTACCACTTAAACACAGCATGCAGTTCTGCCGGTCTGACTGATTTTTTCAGTGTGGACCGAATGACATCATTTTATCTGCATACTTTCGAGGGAGAGGAAGGTCCTTCCAGGAAGTCTTTTTCAGTAGCATACACAAGATGGCAGTGTTATCCCATACAGCTGGTGCTCTACCTTGTTCTTAAAGCATTACCTCATTTCTGTGGACCAACTACCTCTTCCAGACACTCAGCTGCACACAGTTCATTATTTTGTTCCATGAATGAAAAAAGGATCTTGCTGACTATATCAAATAAAACAACAAAAAAATCAACATTATTTGTCACATGCTTGGTAAACAACAGGTGTCGACTTACAGTGAGATGGTTACTGACGGGTCCTTTTCCAGCAACACAGATTTAAAGATAAAATAAAATATACAGAAAAAAGGGAAATAATGAATAAAAACACAGTGAATAATGAATAACAATCATGAGTAAAACATAACATGGCTATGGAGTACCAGTACTGAGTCTATATACAGGGAGTAGCAGTACTGAGTCTATGTACAGGGAGTAGCAGTACTGAGTCTATGTACAGGGAGTAGCAGTACTGAGTCTATTTACAGGGAGTAGCAGTACTGAGTCTATGTACAGGGAGTAGCAGTACTGAGTCTATGTACAGGGAGTAGCAGTACTGAGTCTATGTACAGGGAGTAGCAGTACTGAGTCTATGTACAGGGAGTAGCAGTACTGAGTCTATGTACAGGGAGTAGCAGTACTGAGTCTATGTACAGGGAGTAGCAGTACTGAGTCTATGTACAGGGAGTAGCAGTACTGAGTCTATGTACAGGGAGTAGCAGTACTGAGTCTATGTACAGGGAGTAGCAGTACTGAGTCTATGTACAGGGAGTAGCAGTACTGAGTCTATGTACAGGGAGTAGCAGTACTGAGTCTATGTACAGGGAGTAGCAGTACTGAGTCTATGTACAGGGAGTAGCAGTACTGAGTCTATTTACAGGGAGTAGCAGTACTGAGTCTATATACAGGGAGTACCAGTACTGAGTCTATGTACAGGGAGTCGCAGTACTGAGTCTATATACAGGGAGTAGCAGTACTGAGTCTATATACAGGGAGTAGCAGTACTGAGTCTATATACAGGGAGTAGCAGTACTGAGTCTATGTGCAGGGGTACAAGGTAATAACATGGCTATATACAGGGAATATGAGGTAATAACATGGCTATATACAGGGAATATGAGGTACTAACATGGCTATATACAGGCAGTACCAGTACTGAGTCTATGTGCAGGAGTACGAGGTAATAACATGGCTATATACAGGGAATATGAGGTAATAACATGGATATATACAGGGAATATGAGGTAATAACATGGCTATATACAGGGAATATGAGGTAATAACATGGCTATATACAGGGAATATGAGGTAATAACATGGCTATATACAGGGAATATGAGGTAATAACATGGCTATATACAGGGAATATGAGGTAATAACATGGCTATATACAGGGAATATGAGGTAATAACATGGCTATATACAGGGAATATGAGGTAATAACATGGCTATATACAGGGAATATGAGGTAATAACATGGCTATATACAGGGAATATGAGGTAATAACATGGCTATATAAAGGGAATATGAGGTAATAACATGGCTATATAAAGGGAATATGAGGTAATAACATGGCTATATGAAGGGAATATCAGGTAATAACATGGCTATATACAGGGAATATGAGGTAATAACATGGCTATATACAGGGAATATGAGGTAATAACATGGCTATATACAGGGAATATGAGGTAATAACATGGCTATATACAGGGAATATGAGGTAATAACATGGCTATATACAGGGAATATGAGGTAATAACATGGCTATATACAGGCAGTACCAGTACTGAGTCTATGTGCAGGAGTACGAGGTAGTAACATGGCTATATACAGGGAATATGAGGTAATAACATGGCTATATACAGGGAATATGAGGTAATAACATGGCTATATACAGGGAATATGAGGTAATAACATGGCTATATACAGGGAATATGAGGTAATAACATGGCTATATACAGGGAATATGAGGTAATAACATGGCTATATGAAGGGAATATGAGGTAATAACATGGCTATATACAGGGAATATGAGGTAATAACATGGCTATATAAAGGGAATATGAGGTAATAACATGGCTATATACAGGGAATATGAGGTAATAACATGGCTATATACAGGGAATATGAGGTAATAACATGGCTATATACAGGGAATATGAGGTAATAACATGGCTATATACAGGGAATATGAGGTAATAACATGGCTATATACAGGGAATATGAGGTAATAACATGGCTATATACAGGGAATATGAGGTAATAACATGGCTATATACAGGGAATATGAGGTAATAACATGGCTATATACAGGGAATATGAGGTAATAACATGGCTATATACAGGGCATATGAGGTAATAACATGGCTATATACAGGGAATATGAGGTAATAACATGGCTATATACAGGGAATATGAGGTAATAACATGGCCTATATACAGGGAATACCAGTACTGAGTCTATGTGCAGGAGTACGAGGTAATAACATGGCTATATTGCAGGGAGTACCAGTACCAGTATCAGTCGGTGTGTGTCGGCGTATGTAGTGTGTGTATGTGTGTGTGTGTGTGTGTGTATGTGTCAGTGTAACAATGTGTGAGTGTGTGGGTAGAGTCCCGTGTGTGCAGTGTGAGCCAGTGCAAATGGATCAATGCAGTTAGTCTGGGTGGCCATTTGATTAGCTAATTAGCAGCCTTTGTTTAGAGGTCTTATAGAGGAAGGGTAGAAGCTGTTCAGGGTCCTGTTGGTTCCAGAATTGGTGCACTGGTACTGTTTGCCATGCGGTAGCAGAGAGATCAGTCTATGGGTTGGGCTGCCGGAGTCTTTGAAAAATGTTTGGGCCTTCCTCTGACACGGCGTAGTATAGAGGTCCTGGATGGCAGGGAACTCGTCCCCAGTGATGTACTTGGCCGTACGCACTACCCTCTGTAACGCCTTGCGGTCGGATGCCAAGCAGTTTCCATACCAAGCGCTGATGCAGCCAGTCAAGATGCTCTCGATGGTGCAGCTGAATAACGTTTTGAAGATCTGAGGGTCCATGCCAAATCGTTTCAGCCTCCTGAGAGGGAAGAGGCGTTGTCATGCCCTGTTGTTTTGGCCCATGTTAATTCCTTAGTGATGTGGACACTTTAAACTCTCGAACCGCTCCACTACAACCTCATCGATGTGGATGGGGGCGTGCTCGCAGGTGCAGAGGGAGGTGTTCAGTCCCAGGGGCCTGAGCTTGGTGATGAGCTTACAGGGTACTATGTTGTTGAATGTTAAGCCGTAGTCAATGAACAGCGTTCTTACATATGTATTCCTTTTGTCCAGGTGGGTGAGGGCCGTGTGGAGTGCAATAGAGATTGTGTCATCTGTGGATCTGTTTGGGGGCGGTATGTGAATTAGAGTGGGTCCAGGGTGTCTGGGATGATGGTGTTGATGTAAGTCATGAGCATCCTTTTAAAACATTTCATGGCTATAGATGTGAGTGCTACGGGGCATTCTTGGGCACAGGGACTATGGTGGTCTGCTTGAAACAAATTGGTATTGCAGACCCTAGTCAGGGATAGGTTGAAAATGTCATTGAAGACACTTGCCAGATGGTCAGCTCTGAGTATGTGTCATGATATTCCACCTGGCCCTGTTTAAAGTTCCTACTCATGTTGTATACAGAGAGGGAGATCAACCAGTCGTCCAGAACAGCTGGTGCTCTCGTTCATGGTTCAGTGTTTCTTGACGAGAAGCGAGCATAGAAGGCATTTATAATAATATAATATAATAATAATATATGCCATTTAGCAGACGCTTTTATCCAAAGCGACTTACAGTCATGTGTGCATACATTCTACGTATGGGTGGTCCCGGGAATCAAACCCACTACCCTGGCGTTACAAGCGCCATGCTCTACCAACTGTGCTACAGAAGGACCACATTTAGCTCATCTGGTAGGCTAGCGTCTCTGGGCAGCTCGCGGCTGGGTTTCTCTTTGTAAATCCCTCATAGTTTTCAAGTCCGTTTACATCAGTCGAAGGTCAGATCCGGCGTAGTAGAATTCAATCTTCGATCTGTATTGACACTTTGCCTGTTTGACGGCTTGTCAGAGGTCTTAGCGTCTGGATAGTGTCCCCGCTACTTGAAAGCGGCAGTTTGTAACCCATGGCTTCTGGTTGGGGTATGTACGTAAGGTCAGGGTGCGGGACCACCAATGACTGATGTGGTAAATGCCTCAGTATTATCAGATGAGTCTTGGGAACATATTCCAGTCTGTGCTAGCAAAACAGTCCTGTAGCTTAGCAACCGCTTCGTCGGACCACTTCCGTATTTGATTGCGTCACTGGTACTTCCTGTTTGAGTTTTTTCAGGAAGCAGTAGGATAGAATTATGGTCCGTTTTGCCAAAGGGAGGGCCTTGTGTGTGTTTCTGTGTGTGGAGTAAAGTTGATGTAGAGTTTACACACATGATGCCTGTCACATATTTATTCCTATGTCTTAGCATGGTCATTACTTCCTGTTATATAAAAACACATTAGGTATGATGTAGGGCATACTGTAGTTCAATATGTATGGTACAAAGGACTTGAGGTTTAACCAGGAGCTTGGCCTAAAGACAGCATTTTTTTAACCTTTATTTAACTCGGCAAGTCAGTTAAGAACAAATTCTTATTTTCAATGACGGCCTCAGAACAGTGGGGTTAACTGCCTGTTCAGGGGCAGAATGACAGATTTGTACCTTGTCAGCTCAGGGGTTTGAACTTGAAATCTTCCGGTTACTAGTCCAACGCTCTAACCACTAGGCCACCCTGCCGCCCCTCCACTCTAACCACTAGGCTACCCTGCCGCCCCTCCACTCTAACCACTAGGCTACCCTGCCCCCTCTACACTCTAACCACTAGGCTAGCCTGCCGCCTCTACACTCTAACCACTAGGCTACCCTGCCGCCTCTACACTCTAACCACTAGCCTACCCTGATATGTGATGTGATTGAAACTCTTCTGTATGAGTTAATTATGAAGGACTACAACATCAAGAGTGACATGTTTACAATCTCATCTGAATATTGCTGTAATCTGGTCACAGGACACATTTATACTAGTTGGTAGGAGGAGGCCATAGCTTTTCAGGCCAGTTATATAATCACCAAAAGTATGTGGACACCTGCGTAACAGCCTCCTCTCTTCTAGAAAGGCTTTCCACTAGATGTTGGAACATCGCTGCTATAACAGCCTCCTCTCTTCTGGGAAGGCTTTCCACTAGATGTTGGAACATCGCTGCTATAACAGCCTCCACTCTTCTGGGAAGGCTTTCCACTAGATGTTGGAACATCGCTGCTATAACAGCCTCCACTCTTCTGGGAAGGCTTTCCACTAGATGTTGGAACATCGCTGCTATAACAGCCTCCTCTCTTCTGGGAAGGCTTTCCACTAGATGTTGGAACATCGCTGCTATAACAGCCTCCACTCTTCTAGAAAGGCTTTCCACTAGATGTTGGAACATCGCTGCTATAACAGCCTCCACTCTTCTGGGAAGGCTTTCCACTAGATGTTGGAACATCGCTGCTATAACAGCCTCCACTCTTCTGGGAAGGCTTTCCACTAGATGTTGGAACGTCGCTGCTATAACAGCCTCCACTCTTCTGGGAAGGCTTTCCACTAGATGTTGGAACATTGCTGCGGGGACTTGCTTCCATTCAGCCACAAGAGCATTAGTGAGGTCGGGCAATGATGTTAGGCGATTAGGCCTCCTGGCTCGCAGTCGGCGTTCCAATTGTCATTGGCGGTGAGCTTTACACCACTCCAGCTGATGCTTGGCATTGTGCATGGTGATCTTAGGCTTGTGTGCGGCTGCTTAGCCATGGAAACCCATTTCACAAAGCTCCCAACAAACAGTTATTGTGCTGTTCCTTCTAGAGGCAGTTTGGAACTGGACAGAAGATTTTTACACGCTACACGCTTACGAGATCTTCAGTTTCTTGGCAATTTCACGCAGAACAAGAATAGATTGATGAGATTCAGAAGAAAGGTCTTTGTTTCTGGACATTTTGAGCCTGTAATCGAACCCACAAATGCTGATGCTCCAGCTAGTCTAAAGAAGGCCAGTTTTATTCCTTCTTTAATCAGTAGAACAGTTTTCAGCTGTGCTAACGTAATTTCAAAAGGGTTTTCTAATGATCAATTCGCCTTTTAAAATGATAAACTTGGACTAGCTAACACAACGTGCCATTGAAACACAGGAGTGATGGTTGCTGATAATGGGCCTCTGTAAAGCCTATGTAGATATTCCATTAATAAATCTTCCGTTTCCAGCTACAACAGTCATTTACAACATTAAGAATATCTACACTGTATTTCCGATCAATATGATGTTATTTTAATGGACCCAAAAAATGTGCTTTTCTTACCAAAACAAGGACATTTCTAAGTGACCCTAAACTTCTGAACGGTAGTGTAATGGTCTATTATAAATCTAAAGAAGTACTTTTTTGTTTGTTGTCAACAGTAATTTCTTATAAACTCATCAGTCTTGCTAGGACTCTCCATCTACACTCAGCTAGTCGCCCTGTTGGCTGCCGATACAGTATTACAGCACACCCAATTTACAGGTCAACATGAGAGCTGGACAACAAAATCATTACGGTTTGATTCATATATCAGTTGTTTTTTTTTTATGTCCACAGACCTTAGTTTAGAGTCTGACCAGGTCCTGTAGGTAAACACCTCAAGGATAGATCAATGTCAGCTCACTGGGAAAAGGAAACCCAGACTACCGCCCAAATAGCACCCCCCTTTTCCCCCCTTTTATAGTGCACCATAGGGCTCTGGTCAAAAGTAGTGCACTACAAAGGGCATATGGTTCCATTTGGAACACCGGCCCAGTCTGAAGGAGGGAAAAAACCACCAGAGCTTCGGGCCACTGCAGAGAGTCATATCGGGATGTCTAGAGCTCTGGCAGTACGGTTTCAAATAATGAATTCCTTAAATGTACGAAGGAATTACAAAAAAAACGATCCCCAGTGGGTCCAGGACTGCCAGGAAGTGTGAAATAATGGAGCAGTTGGTTTTCTGGTAGGTTGATATCTTCTCCAAATGTCCTTTTTTCCCTTTCCATTTGGTGACTTCCTGTGACTTTGAGACCCGGGACTGTAACCCAAACAGAACCCTATTCCCTATGTATAGCGCTCTATGACGTCTCTGGTCAGAAGTAGTGCGCAGAAAAGGGGGATAGAGTGTGATTTGGGACTCGAGTCTGGGTCTGGGAGCCGATGATGGAACTGTGGTGGGACATGATCTAGAGCCGTGTCAAGGAGATGGACCTCGGGAGAATTACTCTCCCTCTCCGATCATTTATCGTCACAT
>NW_026280605.1:52500-102500 GCF_023373465.1 Oncorhynchus keta
GCTGTCATTGCTGATGCTGTCATTGGTGATGCTGTCATTGGTGATGCTGTCATGGTTGATTCTGTCATTAGTGATGCTGTCATTGGTGATGCTGTCATTGGTGATACTGTCATTGGTGATGCTGTCATTGCTGATGCTGTCATTGGTGATGCTGTCATTGGTGATACTGTCATTAGTGATGCTGTCATTGGTGATGCTGTCATTGTTGATGCTGTCCATTGCTGATGCTGTCATTGGTGATGCTGTCATTGCTGATGCTGTCATTGGTGATGCTGTCATTGTTGATGCTGTCATTGGCGATGCTGTCATTGTTGATTCTGTCTTTAGTGATACTGTCATTGGTGATACTGCCATTGGTGATGCTGTCATTGCTGATGCTGTCATTGCTGATGCTGTCATTGGTTGATTCTGTCATTAGTGATGCTGTCATTGGTGATGCTGTCATTGGTGATGCTGTCATTGGTGATGCTGTCATTGTTGATTCTGTCATTAGTGATGCTGTCCTTGGTGATGCTGTCATTGGTGATACTGTCATTGGTGATGCTGTCATTGCTGATGCTGTCATTGGCGATGCTGTCATTGCTGATGCTGTCATTGGTGATACTGTCATTGGCAATGCTGTCATTGTTGATTCTGTCATTAGTGATGCTGTCCTTGGTGATGCTGTCATTGGTGATACTGTCATTGGTGATGCTGTCATTGCTGATGCTGTCATTGGCGATGCTGTCATTGCTGATGCTGTCATTGGCGATGCTGTCATTAGTGATGCTGTCATTGTTGATACTGTCATTGCTGATTCTGTCATTAGTGATGTTGTCATTGTTGAGTCTGTCATTAGTGATGCTGTCATTGCTGATTCTGTCATTAGTGATGCTGTCATTGCTGATGCTGTCATTAGTGATGCTGTCAAGCAGAACATAAAAGCAGTCATATGGATTCACGGGGTTCAGTACCATGAGGTTGGTCAATCACGAACGCTACAACTATTAGCTGACAACAAATAAATGAGTTAGGCTGTAAACATATTAGCTCCTCAGCCTAACTCTCTGATGTGTAGCATGTCAGTGTGTTAGGGCCAGACACAACAGACAGAACAGATTGCCCCTCGCTCCGACACACACTACAAATAGAACAGTCTAGTAACACGCCCACCAGGCCAGCCAGAAAAAGGGATTGGGTTATTTCAAAGATGAATGTGGCTCCCAGCTTTTAGGCACACAACACAAGTCCAGTGAAAGGGAACATTGCATCATTTGATGGGGCATTTCAAATGTCCCTTGGGAAATAGCTGCCTGGAGCTAAATGAAATATATATGGTAGTCGTATATACTCACTGTGCTGTGGCACTGGTGCTGCTCTCCCAGACAGTTGTCCTTGAAGATGTGGTTGAACTTGTCTGTAATGGTAACATTTAGTCCTGTCTCAGTTCTAGGAATCTAGAAGCCTATGTTTAGTCCTGTCTATTATATCTAGTTCTAGGAATCTAGAACCCTATGTTTAGTCCTGTCTATATATCTAGTTCTAGGAATCTAGAAGCCTATGTTTAGTCCTGTCTATTATATCTAGTTCTTGGAATCTACAACCCTATGTTTAGTCCTGTCTATTATATCTAGTTCTAGGAATCTACAACCCTATGTTTAGTCCTGTCTATTATATCTAGTTCTAGGAACAGTCTAGTAACACGCCCACCAGGCCAGCCAGAAAAAGGGATTGGGTTATTTCAAAGATGAATGTGGCTCCCAGCTTTTAGGCACACAACACAAGTCCAGTGAAAGGGAACATTGCATCATATGTTTAGTCCTGTCTATTATATCTAGTTCTAGGAATCTAGAACCCTATGTTTAGTCCTGTCTATTATATCTAGTTCTAGGAATCTAGAAGCCTATGTTTAGTCCTGTCTATATATATCTAGTTCTAGGAATCTAGAACCCTATGTTTAGTCCTGTCTATATATATCTAGTTCTAGGAATCTAAAACCCTATGTTTAGTCCTGTCTATTATATCTAGTTCTAGGAATCTAGAAGCCTATGTTTAGTCCTGTCTATATATCTAGTTCTAGGAATCTACAACCCTATGTTTAGTCCTGTCTATATATCTAGTTCTAGGAATCTACAACCCTATGTTTAGTCCTGGCTATATATCTAGTTCTAGGAATCTAAAACCCTATGTTTAGTCCTGTCTATATATCTAGTTCTAGGAATACAGAACCCTACGTTGAGTCCTGTCTATATATCTAGTTCTAGGAATCTAGAACCCAACGTTTAGTACTGTTTCTATATCTAGTTCTACAAATCTAGAATCCTATGTTTAGTCCTGTCTATATATCTAGTTCTAGGAATATAAAACCCTATGTTTAGTCCTGTTTATTATATCTAGTTCTAGGAATCTAGAACCCTATGTTTAGTCCTGTCTATATATCTAGTTCTAGGAATCTAGAACCCTATTTTTACTCCTGTCTATTATATCTAGTTCTAGGAATCTAGAACCCTTGAGGACTGACTGTTTTTGAGTAGCACTGCATACTCACAACGAGGCTTGAGCGAATCATAGATTATTTTGATAAACTGTGATAATATACTGTATCTCTAAATGAACTGCAGGTACAACACAGTCAGACAATAGACAGTAACAACACAGTCAGACACTAGACAGTTACAACACAGTCAGACAATAGACAGTTACAACACAGTCAGACAATAGACAGTTACAACAGTCAGACAATAGACAGTTACAACACAGTCAGACACTAGACAGCTACAACATAGAAGACAATAGACAGGTACAACATAGAAGACAATAGACAGTTACAACACAGTCAGACAATAGACAGTTACACCAGTCAGACAATAGACAGTTACAACACAGTCAGACAATAGACAGTTACAACAGTCAGACAATAGACAGCTACAACACAGTCAGACAATAGACAGTAACAACACAGTCAGACAATAGACAGTTACAACAGTCAGACACTAGACAGCTACAACATAGAAGACAATAGACAGTTACAACAGTCAGACAATAGACAGCTACAACAGTCAGACAATAGACAGCTACAACATAGAAGACAATAGACAGTAACAACACAGTCAGACAATAGACAGTAACAACACAGTCAGACAATAGACAGCTACAACAGTCAGACAATAGACAGCTACAACATAGAAGACAATAGACAGTAACAACACAGTCAGACAATAGACAGTTACAACAGTCAGACAATAGACAGCTACAACAGTCAGACAATAGACAGTTACAACAGTCAGACAATAGACAGTTACAACAGTCAGACAATAGACAGTTACAACAGTCAGACAATAGACAGTTACAACAGTCAGACAATAGACAGTTACAACAGTCAGACAATAGACAGTTACAACAGTCAGACAATAGACAGTTACAACACAGTCAGACAACAGACAGTTACAACAGTCAGACAATAGACAGTTACAACAGTCAGACAATAGACAGTTACAACAGTCAGACAATAGACAGTTACAACAGTCAGACAATAGACAGTTACAACACAGTCAGACAATAGACAGTTACAACAGTCAGACAATAGACAGTTACAACAGTCAGACAATAGACAGTTACAACAGTCAGACAATAGACAGTTACAAACAGTCAGACAATAGACAGTTACAACACAGTCAGACAATAGACAGCTACAACAGTCAGACAATAGACAGTTACAACACAGTCAGACAATAGACAGTTACAACAGTCAGACAATAGACAGTTACAACACAGTCAGACAATAGACAGCTACAACAGTCAGACAATATACAGTTACAACACAGTCAGACAATAGACAGTTACAACAGTCAGACAATAGACAGTTACAACAGTCAGACAATAGACAGCTACAACACAGTCAGACAATAGACAGTTACAACAGTCAGACAATAGACAGTTACAACACAGTCAGACAATAGACAGTTACAACAGTCAGACAATAGACAGTTACAACAGTCAGACAATAGACAGTTACAACAGTCAGACAATAGACAGTTACAACAGTCAGACAATAGACAGTTACAACAGTCAGACAATAGACAGTTACAACAGTCAGACAATAGACAGTTACAACAGTCAGACAATAGACAGTTACAACAGTCAGACAATAGACAGTTACAACAGTCAGACAATAGACAGTTACAACAGTCAGACAATAGACAGTTACAACAGTCAGACAATAGTTACAACAGTCAGACAACAGTTACAACAGTCAGACAATAGACAGTTACAACAGTCAGTCAGACAATAGACAGTTTACAACAGTCAGACAATAGACAGTTACAACAGTCAGACAATAGACAGCTACAACAGTCAGACAATAGACAGTTACAACACAGTCAGACAACAGTCAGACAGCTACAACAGTCAGACAATAGACAGCTACAACAGTCAGACAATAGACAGTTACAACAGTCAGACAATAGACAGTTACAACAGTCAGAGACAGTTACAACAGTCAGACAATAGACAGTTACAACAGTCAGACAACAGTCAGACTACAACAGTCAGACAATAGACAGTTACAACACAGTACAACAGTCAGACAATAGACAGTTACAACACAGTCAGACAACAGACAGTTACAACAGTCAGACAATAGACACTTACAACAGTCAGACAATAGACAGTTACAACAGTCAGACAATAGACAGTTACAACAGTCAGACAACAGACAGTTACAACAGTCAGACAATAGACAGTTACAACAGTCAGACAATAGACAGTTACAACAGTCAGACAATAGACAGTTACAACAGTCAGACAATAGACAGTTACAACAGTCAGACAACAGACAGTTACAACATAGAAGACCATCGTAATTTAATAAAATTAAATCCAAACGTGGGAATTTCTTCAGTCGGTTTTTCCGCTCAATTGAGTTCAATCTCAGGGTGAACAAAATCTATTCACAATAGCACACAGTAGGCACATTTCAAATGGATTTACACGTCTTTATTTCACATAGCCATCAAAGTATGAAGACAGAGATTTGTAGTGGTTTGTAATGCCTTGTTTACCTTGTTGAAATTCACCCAAATCAATGTAAATAAATGAGTTATGGCTGAATAGGACACAAAGGCCTTTTCATAAAGTCAATGTCAAAGTTGATAGAATTGTGATATTTGTTCGGTTTTGCGTTATGTAACCGAAGAGAGACGTGCTGCTAAAGATCTCAAATACATCGAATTGTTGGTTTGTACCACAGAAATAATGTGTTGGTGAGTATGTTCGCATATTTCTCTTTGTGCCCACTTTCATGAAGCCTTGTAAAACCTCACACATATTGTCATCCACGTGTGAATAAGTTCACAGTGTTTAATTATTATTATTATTATATTATATTATTAATGTAAAAGGGTAGAATTATTAAATACGCTTCAGAAAATCGGAAAAGCTCACATTTAATAAATCCATAGAATTGTCTTCTTTGAAAATACGTGGGATCGTCAGACTATGCAGCTGCCTAAAGCAACAACAGCAAAAACAAACATGAAAACCTCTTCTCTTACTGAGCGGTTTGAATGATAACAGCCTGGTGTAGTACGGCTGCTGATGACATTTCCATTTGGCTCGTCAGAAATGGCAAAGCCCACATTTACAGGGAAACATCTGTTGAAGTCCTCCCAGGAGCCCCAAGTGGCTCAGAAATCCTACGTTATAGTGAGGTGTCAGAATCTTTAACAGACTGTCTCTTTATCCTCCTTCCTGAGCTGTTTTCCCTTTACATACCTAGAAGACTTTCTCTGGATGTGTGCCCTAAAATGGCAGACTATTTGGCACCCAGTCCCTTATAAAGCTCACTACTTTTGACCCTGGCTCCTCTGGCCGTGCACTACATAGGGTGCCATTTGGGATGCAGATTCAGGTCTCCGTGACCTTTAACCCTGGCTCCTTTTTCTATTCTGAGGGGGAGAAGGAGTCTTGGACTTTGATAGAGCCGGTATCTGGGGTGCTGACCGTTCCTTTCTGGTGTTCCTTATAAAGAAAGAGAACCCTGAATGGAAATATTCCTCCAATGAAATCTCTAGTCTCTAACAGAGTAACTCTTCCTAGGTTCTGGCCTTTCCAGGGAGTTTTTCCTAGCCACCGTGCTTCTACACTTGCATTGCTTGCTGTTTGGGGGTTTTTAGGCTGGGTTTCTGTACAGCACTTTGAGATATCAGCTGATGTACGAAGGGCTATATAAATACACTTGATTTGATTTGATTTGATCTGTGCGTGACAGCGTAGACATTTAAGACCCGGTGTAGTGTATGTAGATGTGTTCAGCTGTACAGAAGGCGATGTTGGGTATATTCGGGGGGAGAGAGCATTTTTTGTTGACTTGTTTGTTCTGAAAAGAAGAAGAAGAAAAAAAAATTGTGATTCAAGTGTTTGAATATCAATAAGAGCCATTTATGAAATACAAGTATGACAGTATGACAGTATGACAGTATGACAGTATGACAGTAAGTATGACAGTAAGTATGACAGTATGACAGTATGACAGTAAGTATGACAGTATGACAGTATGACAGTAAGTATGACAGTATGACAGTATGACAGTAAGTATGACAGTGGAAATGATGAATTGTATTTTCTTCCACAATGTATTCGCCACAGATGTTTTCTTTGACTGATGTCTATACCGAAGTAAATCAATTATATTATGTTAAGGCTGATTGAGTCTGATACACACTCCTCTGAGTCAGTCTCTAGTGTTCAGTATGAAACACACTTCTCTCTGAGTCAGTCTCTAGTGTTCAGTCTGATACACACTCCTCTGAGTCAGTCTCTAGTGTTCAGTCTGATACACACTCCCCTCTGAGTCAGTCTCTAGTGTTCAGTCTGAAACTCACTCCTCTGAGTCAGTCTCTAGTGTTCAGTCTGATACACACTCCTCTGAGTCAGTCTCTAGTGTTCAGTCTGATACACACTCCTCTCTGAGTCAGTCTCTAGTGTTCAGTCTGATACACACTCCTCTCTGAGTCAGTCTCTAGTGTTCAGTCTGATACACACTCCTCTGAGTCAGTCTCTAGTGTTCAGTCTGATACACACTCCTCTGAGTCAGTCTCTAGTGTTCAGTCTGATACACACTCCTCTGAGTCAGTCTCTAGTGTTCAGTCTGATACACACTCCTCTGAGTCAGTCTCTAGTGTTCAGTCTGATACACACTCCTCTGAGTCAGTCTCTAGTGTTCAGTCTGATACACACTCCTCTGAGTCAGTCTCTAGTGTTCAGTCTGATACACACTCCTCTCTGAGTCAGTCTCTAGTGTTCAGTCTGATACACACTCCTCTCTGAGTCAGTCTCTAGTGTTCAGTCTGATACACACTCCTCTCTGAGTCAGTCTCTAGTGTTCAGTCTGATACACACTCCTCTGAGTCAGTCTCTAGTGTTCAGTCTGATACACACTCCTCTTGGAGTCAGTCTCTAGTGTTCAGTCTGATACACACTCCTCTGAGTCATTCTCTAGTGTTCAGTCTGATACACACTCCTCTCCGAGTCAGTCTCTAGTGTTCAGTCTGATACACACTCCTCTGAGTCAGTCTCTAGTGTTCAGTCTGAAACACACTCCTCTGAGTCAGTCTCTAGTGTTCAGTCTGATACACACTCCTCTGAGTCAGTCTCTAGTGTTCAGTCTGATACACACTCCTCTGAGTCAGTCTCTAGTGTTCAGTCTGATACACACTCCTCTGAGTCAGTCTCTAGTGTTCAGTCTGATACACACTCCTCTCTGAGTCAGTCTCTAGTGTTCAGTCTGAAACACACTCCTCTGAGTCAGTCTCTAGTGTTCAGTCTGATACACACTCCTCTCTGAGTCAGTCTCTAGTGTTCAGTCTGATACACACTCCTCTCTGAGTCAGTCTCTAGTGTTCAGTCTGATACACACTCCTCTCTGAGTCAGTCTCTAGTGTTCAGTCTGATACACACTCCTCTCTGAGTCAGTCTCTAGTGTTCAGTCTGAAACACACTCCTCTGAGTCAGTCTCTAGTGTTCAGTCTGAAACACACTCCTCTGAGTCAGTCTCTAGTGTTCAGTCTGATACACACTCCTCTCTGAGTCAGTCTCTAGTGTTCAGTCTGATACACACTCCTCTGAGTCAGTCTCTAGTGTTCAGTCTGATACACACTCCTCTGAGTCAGTCTCTAGTGTTCAGTCTGATACACACTCCTCTGAGTCAGTCTCTAGTGTTCAGTCTGATACACACTCCTCTGAGTCAGTCTCTAGTGTTCAGTCTGATACACACCTCTCTGAGTCAGTCTCTAGTGTTCAGTCTGATACACACTCCTCTGAGTCAGTCTCTAGTGTTCAGTCTGATACACACTCCTCTCTGAGTCAGTCTCTAGTGTTCAGTCTGAAACACTCCTCCTCTGAGTCAGTCTCTAGTGTTCAGTCTGAAACACACTCCTCTTGAGTCAGTCTCTAGTGTTCAGTCTGATACACACTCTCTCTGAGTCAGTCTCTAGTGTTCAGTCTGATACACACTCCTCTCTGAGTCAGTCTCTAGTGTTCAGTCTGATACACACTCCTCTCTGAGTCAGTCTCTAGTGTTCAGTCTGAAACACACTCCTCTGAGTCAGTCTCTAGTGTTCAGTCTGATACACACTCCTCTCTGAGTCAGTCTCTAGTGTTGAGTCTGAAACACACTCCTCTGAGTCAGTCTCTAGTGTTCAGTCTGAAACACACTCCTCTTTGAGTCAGTCTCTAGTGTTGAGTCTGAAACACACTCCTCTGAGTCAGTCTCTAGTGTTCAGTCTGAAACACACTCCTCTCTGAGTCAGTCTCTAGTGTTCAGTCTGATACACACTCCTCTCTGAGTCAGTCTCTAGTGTTCAGTCTGATACACACTCCTCTGAGTAGGTCTCTAGTGTTCAGTCTGATACACACTCCTCTGAGTCAGTCTCTAGTGTTCAGTCTGATACACACTCCTCTGAGTCAGTCTCTAGTGTTCAGTCTGATACACACTCCTCTGAGTCAGTCTCTAGTGTTCAGTCTGAAACACACTCCTCTGAGTCAGTCTCTAGTGTTCAGTCTGATACACACTCCTCTGAGTCAGTCTCTAGTGTTCAGTCTGATACACACTCCTCTGAGTCAGTCTCTAGTGTTCAGTCTGATACACACTCCTCTGAGTCAGTCTCTAGTGTTCAGTCTGATACACACTCCTCTGAGTCAGTCTCTAGTGTTCAGTCTGATACACACTCCTCTGAGTCAGTCTCTAGTGTTGAGTCTGATACACACTCCTCTGAGTCAGTCTCTAGTGTTCAGTCTGATACACACTCCTCTGAGTCAGTCTCTAGTGTTCAGTCTGATACACACTCCTCTCTGAGTCAGTCTCTAGTGTTCAGTCTGATACACACTCCTCTCTGAGTCAGTCTCTAGTGTTCAGTCTGATACACACTCCTCTTGAGTCAGTCTCTAGTGTTCAGTCTGATACACACTCCTCTGAGTCAGTCTCTAGTGTTCAGTCTGATACACACTCCTCTGAGTCAGTCTCTAGTGTTCAGTCTGATACACACTCCTCTGAGTCAGTCTCTAGTGTTCAGTCTGATACACACTCCTCTGAGTCAGTCTCTAGTGTTCAGTCTGATACACACTCCTCTGAGTCAGTCTCTAGTGTTCAGTCTGATACACACTCCTCTGAGTCAGTCTCTAGTGTTCAGTCTGATACACACTCCTCTCTGAGTCAGTCTCTAGTATTCAGTCTGAAACACACTCCTCTGAGTCAGTCTCTAGTGTTCAGTCTGATACACACTCCTCTGAGTCAGTCTCTAGTGTTCAGTCTGATACACACTCCTCTCTGAGTCAGTCTCTAGTGTTCAGTCTGATACACACTCCTCTGAGTCAGTCTCTAGTGTTCAGTCTGATACACACTCCTCTGAGTCAGTCTCTAGTGTTCAGTCTGATACACACTCCTCTGAGTCAGTCTCTAGTGTTCAGTCTGATACACACTCCTCTGAGTCAGTCTCTAGTGTTCAGTCTGATACACACTCCTCTGAGTCAGTCTCTAGTGTTGAGTCTGAAACACACTCCTCTGAGTCAGTCTCTAGTGTTCAGTCTGAAACACACTCCTCTTTGAGTCAGTCTCTAGTGTTGAGTCTGAAACACACTCCTCTGAGTCAGTCTCTAGTGTTCAGTCTGAAACACACTCCTCTCTGAGTCAGTCTCTAGTGTTCAGTCTGATACACACTCCTCTCTGAGTCAGTCTCTAGTGTTCAGTCTGATACACACTCCTCTGAGTAGGTCTCTAGTGTTCAGTCTGATACACACTCCTCTGAGTCAGTCTCTAGTGTTCAGTCTGATACACACTCCTCTGAGTCAGTCTCTAGTGTTCAGTCTGATACACACTCCTCTGAGTCAGTCTCTAGTGTTCAGTCTGAAACACACTCCTCTGAGTCAGTCTCTAGTGTTCAGTCTGATACACACTCCTCTCTGAGTCAGTCTCTAGTGTTCAGTCTGATACACACTCCTCTCTGAGTCAGTCTCTAGTGTTGAGTCTGATACACACTCCTCTGAGTCAGTCTCTAGTGTTGAGTCTGATACACACTCCTCTGAGTCAGTCTCTAGTGTTCAGTCTGATACACACTCCTCTCTGAGTCAGTCTCTAGTGTTGAGTCTGATACACACTCCTCTGAGTCAGTCTCTAGTGTTGAGTCTGATACACACTCCTCTGAGTCAGTCTCTAGTGTTCAGTCTGATACACACTCCTCTCTGAGTCAGTCTCTAGTGTTCAGTCTGATACACACTCCTCTCTGAGTCAGTCTCTAGTGTTCAGTCTGATACACACTCCTCTTTGAGTCAGTCTCTAGTGTTCAGTCTGATACACACTCCTCTGAGTCAGTCTCTAGTGTTCAGTCTGATACACACTCCTCTGAGTCAGTCTCTAGTGTTCAGTCTGATACACACTCCTCTGAGTCAGTCTCTAGTGTTCAGTCTGATACACACTCCTCTGAGTCAGTCTCTAGTGTTCAGTCTGATACACACTCCTCTGAGTCAGTCTCTAGTGTTCAGTCTGATACACACTCCTCTGAGTCAGTCTCTAGTGTTCAGTCTGATACACACTCCTCTCTGAGTCAGTCTCTAGTATTCAGTCTGAAACACACTCCTCTGAGTCAGTCTCTAGTGTTCAGTCTGATACACACTCCTCTGAGTCAGTCTCTAGTGTTCAGTCTGATACACACTCCTCTCTGAGTCAGTCTCTAGTGTTCAGTCTGATACACACTCCTCTGAGTCAGTCTCTAGTGTTCAGTCTGATACACACTCCTCTGAGTCAGTCTCTAGTGTTCAGTCTGATGCACACTCCTCTGAGTCAGTCTCTAGTGTTCAGTCTGATACACACTCCTCTGAGTCAGTCTCTAGTGTTCAGTCTGATACACACTCCTCTGAGTCAGTCTCTAGTGTTCAGTCTGATACACACTCCTCTGAGTCAGTCTCTAGTGTTCAGTCTGATACACACTCCTCTGAGTCAGTCTCTAGTGTTCAGTCTGATACACACTCCTCTGAGTCAGTCTCTAGTGTTCAGTCTGATACACACTCCTCTAAGTCAGTCTCTAGTGTTCAGTCTGATACACACTCCTCTGAGTCAGTCTCTAGTGTTCAGTCTGATACATACTCCTCTGAGTCAGTCTCTAGTGTTCAGTCTGATACACACTCCTCTGAGTCAGTCTCTAGTGTTCAGTCTGAAACACACTCCTCTAAGTCAGTCTCTAGTGTCAAGTCTGATACACACTCCTCTGAGTCAGTCTCTAGTGTTCAGTCTGATACACACTCCTCTCTGAGTCAGTCTCTAGTATTCAGTCTGAAACACACTCCTCTGAGTCAGTCTCTAGTGTTCAGTCTGATACACACTCCTCTGAGTCAGTCTCTAGTGTTCAGTCTGATACACACTCCTCTCTGAGTCAGTCTCTAGTGTTCAGTCTGATAGGATACACACTCCTCTGAGTCAGTCTCTAGTGTTCAGTCTGATACACACTCCTCTGAGTCAGTCTCTAGTGTTCAGTCTGATGCACACTCCTCTGAGTCAGTCTCTAGTGTTCAGTCTGATACACACTCCTCTGAGTCAGTCTCTAGTGTTCAGTCTGATACACACTCCTCTGAGTCAGTCTCTAGTGTTCAGTCTGATACACACTCCTCTGAGTCAGTCTCTAGTGTTCAGTCTGATACACACTCCTCTGAGTCAGTCTCTAGTGTTCAGTCTGAAACACACTCCTCTGAGTCAGTCTCTAGTGTTCAGTCTGATACACACTCCTCTGAGTCAGTCTCTAGTGTTCAGTCTGATACACACTCCTCTGAGTCAGTCTCTAGTGTTCAGTCTGATACACACTCCTCTCTGAGTCAGTCTCTAGTGTTCAGTCTGAAACACACTCCTCTTTGAGTCAGTCTCTAGTGTTCAGTCTGATACACACTCCTCTCTGAGTCAGTCTCTAGTGTTCAGTCTGATACACACTCCTCTCTGAGTCAGTCTCTAGTGTTCAGTCTGATACACACTCCTCTCTGAGTCAGTCTCTAGTGTTGAGTCTGAAACACACTCCTCTGAGTCAGTCTCTAGTGTTCAGTCTGAAACACACTCCTCTCTGAGTCAGTCTCTAGTGTTCAGTCTGATACACACTCCTCTCTGAGTCAGTCTCTAGTGTTCAGTCTGATACACACTCCTCTGAGTCAGTCTCTAGTGTTCAGTCTGATACACACTCCTCTGAGTCAGTCTCTAGTGTTCAGTCTGATACACACTCCTCTGAGTCAGTCTCTAGTGTTCAGTCTGATACACACTCCTCTGAGTCAGTCTCTAGTGTTCAGTCTGAAACACACTCCTCTGAGTCAGTCTCTAGTGTTCAGTCTGATACACACTCCTCTCTGAGTCAGTCTCTAGTGTTCAGTCTGATACACACTCCTCTCTGAGTCAGTCTCTAGTGTTGAGTCTGATACACACTCCTCTGAGTCAGTCTCTAGTGTTCAGTCTGATACACACTCCTCTGAGTCAGTCTCTAGTGTTCAGTCTGATACACACTCCTCTGAGTCAGTCTCTAGTGTTGAGTCTGATACACACTCCTCTGAGTCAGTCTCTAGTGTTGAGTCTGATACACACTCCTCTGAGTCAGTCTCTAGTGTTCAGTCTGATACACACTCCTCTCTGAGTCAGTCTCTAGTGTTCAGTCTGATACACACTCTCTCTGAGTCAGTCTCTAGTGTTCAGTCTGATACACACTCCTCTTTGAGTCAGTCTCTAGTGTTCAGTCTGATACACACTCCTCTGAGTCAGTCTCTAGTGTTCAGTCTGATACACACTCCTCTGAGTCAGTCTCTAGTGTTCAGTCTGATACACACTCCTCTGAGTCAGTCTCTAGTGTTCAGTCTGATACACACTCCTCTGAGTCGGTCTCTAGTGTTCAGTCTGATACACACTCCTCTGAGTCAATCTCTAGTGTTCAGTCTGATACACACTCCTCTGAGTCAATCTCTAGTGTTCAGTCTGATACACACTCCTCTTTGAGTCAGTCTCTAGTATTTAGTCTGAAACACACTCCTCTGAGTCAGTCTCTAGTGTTCAGTCTGATACACACTCCTCTGAGTCAGTCTCTAGTGTTCAGTCTGATACAAACTCCTCTGAGTCAGTCTCTAGTGTTCAGTCTGATACACACTCCTCTGAGTCAATCTCTAGTGTTCAGTCTGATACACACTCCTCTTTGAGTCAGTCTCTAGTGTTCAGTCTGAAACACACTCCTCTTTGAGTCAGTCTCTAGTGTTCAGTCTGATACACACTCCTCTCTGAGTCAGTCTCTAGTGTTCAGTCTGATACACACTCCTCTCTGAGTCAGTCTCTAGTGTTCAGTCTGATACACACTCCTCTCTGAGTCAGTCTCTAGTGTTGAGTCTGAAACACACTCCTCTGAGTCAGTCTCTAGTGTTCAGTCTGAAACACACTCCTCTTTGAGTCAGTCTCTAGTGTTGAGTCTGAAACACACTCCTCTGAGTCAGTCTCTAGTGTTCAGTCTGAAACACACTCCTCTCTGAGTCAGTCTCTAGTGTTCAGTCTGATACACACTCCTCTCTGAGTCAGTCTCTAGTGTTCAGTCTGATACACACTCCTCTGAGTCAGTCTCTAGTGTTCAGTCTGATACACACTCCTCTGAGTCAGTCTCTAGTGTTCAGTCTGATACACACTCCTCTGAGTCAGTCTCTAGTGTTCAGTCTGATACACACTCCTCTGAGTCAGTCTCTAGTGTTCAGTCTGAAACACACTCCTCTGAGTCAGTCTCTAGTGTTCAGTCTGATACACACTCCTCTCTGAGTCAGTCTCTAGTGTTCAGTCTGATACACACTCCTCTCTGAGTCAGTCTCTAGTGTTGAGTCTGATACACACTCCTCTGAGTCAGTCTCTAGTGTTGAGTCTGATACACACTCCTCTGAGTCAGTCTCTAGTGTTCAGTCTGATACACACTCTCTCTGAGTCAGTCTCTAGTGTTGAGTCTGATACACACTCCTCTGAGTCAGTCTCTAGTGTTGAGTCTGATACACACTCCTCTGAGTCAGTCTCTAGTGTTCAGTCTGATACACACTCCTCTGAGTCAGTCTCTAGTGTTCAGTCTGATACACACTCCTCTCTGAGTCAGTCTCTAGTGTTCAGTCTGAAACACACTCCTCTTTGAGTCAGTCTCTAGTGTTCAGTCTGATACACACTCCTCTGAGTCAGTCTCTAGTGTTCAGTCTGATACACACTCCTCTGAGTCAGTCTCTAGTGTTCAGTCTGATACACACTCCTCTGAGTCAGTCTCTAGTGTTCAGTCTGATACACACTCCTCTGAGTCAGTCTCTAGTGTTCAGTCTGATACACACTCCTCTGAGTCAGTCTCTAGTGTTCAGTCTGATACACACTCCTCTGAGTCAGTCTCTAGTGTTCAGTCTGATACACACTCCTCTGAGTCAGTCTCTAGTGTTCAGTCTGATACACACTCCTCTGAGTCAGTCTCTAGTGTTCAGTCTGATACACACTCCTCTGAGTCAGTCTCTAGTGTTCAGTCTGATACACACTCCTCTGAGTCAGTCTCTAGTGTTCAGTCTGATACACACTCCTCTGAGTCAGTCTCTAGTGTTCAGTCTGATACACACTCCTCTGAGTCAGTCTCTAGTGTTCAGTCTGATACACACTCCTCTGAGTCAGTCTCTAGTGTTCAGTCTGAAACACACTCCTCTAAGTCAGTCTCTAGTGTCAAGTCTGATACACACTCCTCTGAGTCAGTCTCTAGTGTTCAGTCTGATACACACTCCTCTCTGAGTCAGTCTCTAGTATTCAGTCTGAAACACACTCCTCTGAGTCAGTCTCTAGTGTTCAGTCTGATACACACTCCTCTGAGTCAGTCTCTAGTGTTCAGTCTGATACACACTCCTCTCTGAGTCAGTCTCTAGTGTTCAGTCTGATACACACTCCTCTGAGTCAGTCTCTAGTGTTCAGTCTGATACACACTCCTCTGAGTCAGTCTCTAGTGTTCAGTCTGATGCACACTCCTCTGAGTCAGTCTCTAGTGTTCAGTCTGATACACACTCCTCTGAGTCAGTCTCTAGTGTTCAGTCTGATACACACTCCTCTGAGTCAGTCTCTAGTGTTCAGTCTGATACACACTCCTCTGAGTCAGTCTCTAGTGTTCAGTCTGATACACACTCCTCTGAGTCAGTCTCTAGTGTTCAGTCTGATACACACTCCTCTGAGTCAGTCTCTAGTGTTCAGTCTGATACACACTCCTCTGAGTCAGTCTCTAGTGTTCAGTCTGATACATACTCCTCTGAGTCAGTCTCTAGTGTTCAGTCTGAAACACACTCCTCTGAGTCAGTCTCTAGTGTTCAGTCTGATACACACTCCTCTGAGTCAGTCACTAGTGTTCAGTCTGAAACACACTCCTCTGAGTCATTCTCTAGTGTTCAGTCTGAAACACACTCCTCTGAGTCAGTCTCTAGTGTTCAGTCTGATGCACACTCCTCTGAGTCAGTCTCTAGTGTTCAGTCTGATACACACTCCTCTGAGTCAGTCTCTAGTGTTCAGCCTGATACACACTCCTCTGAGTCAGTCTCTAGTGTTCAGTCTGATACACACTCCTCTGAGTCAGTCTCTAGTGTTCAGTCTGATACACACTCCTCTGAGTCAGTCTCTAGTGTTCAGTCTGATACTAACTCCTCTGAGTCAGTCTCTAGTGTTCAGTCTGATGCACACTCCTCTGAGTCAGTCTCTAGTGTTCAGTCTGATACACACTCCTCTCTGAGTCAGTCTCTAGTGTTCAGTCTGAAACACACTCCTCTTTGAGTCAGTCTCTAGTGTTCAGTCTGATACACACTCCTCTGAGTCAGTCTCTAGTGTTCAGTCTGAAACACACTCCTCTGAGTCAGTCTCTAGTGTTCAGTCTGATGCACACTCCTCTGAGTCAGTCTCTAGTGTTCAGTCTGATGCACACTCCTCTGAGTCAGTCTCTAGTGTTCAGTCTGATACACACTCCTCTGAGTCAGTCTCTAGTGTTCAGTCTGATACAAACTCCTCTGAGTCAGTCTCTAGTGTTCAGTCTGATGCACACTCCTCTGAGTCAGTCTCTAGTGTTCAGTCTGATACACACTCCTCTCTGAGTCAGTCTCTAGTGTTCAGTCTGAAACACACTCCTCTGAGTTAGTCTCTAGTGTTCAGTCTGATACACAATCCTCTAAGTCAGTCTCTAGTGTTCAGTCTGATACACACTCCTCTGAGTCAGTCTCTAGTATTCAGTCTGATACACACTCCTCTGAGTCAGTCTCTAGTGTTCAGTCTGATACACCCTCCTCTGAGTCAGTCTCTAGTATTCAGTTTGAAACACACTCCTCTGAGTCAGTCTCTAGTGTTAGTTCTGAAACACCCCCCCTCTTTAAGTCAGTCTCTAGTGTTAGGTTTGAAACACCCCCCTCTTTGAGGCAGTCTCTAGTGTTCAGTCTGAAACACACTCCTCTGAGTCAGTCTCTAGTGTTAGGTCTGAAACACCCCCCTCTTTGAGGCAGTCTCTAGTGTTCCGTCTGAAACACACTCCTCTCTGAGTTAGTATCTAGTGTTCAGTCTGAAACACACTCCTCTGAGTCAGTCTCTAGTATTCAGTCTGATACACACTCCTCTGAGTCAGTCTCTAGTATTCTGTCTGATACACAATCCTCTGATTCAGTCTCTGGTGTTCAGTCTGAAACACACTCCTCTGAGTCAGTCTCTAGTGTTCCATCTGAAACACACTCCTCTGAGTCAGTCTCTAGTGTTCAGTCTGATACACACTCCTCTGAGTCAGTCTCTAGTGTTCAGTCTGATACACACTCCTCTCTGAGTCAGTCTCTAGTGTTCAGTCTGATACACACTCCTCTCTGAGTCAGTCTCTAGTGTTCAGTCTGATACACACTCCTCTGAGTCAGTCTCTAGTGTTCAGTCTGATACACACTCCTCTGAGTCATTCTCTAGTGTTCAGTCTGATACACACTCCTCTGAGTCAGTCTCTAGTGTTCAGTCTGAAACACACTCCTCTGAGTCAGTCTCTAGTGTTCAGTCTGATACACACTCCTCTCTGAGTCAGTCTCTAGTGTTCAGTCTGAAACACACTCCTCTGAGTTAGTTTCTAGTGTTCAGTCTGATACACAATCCTCTAAGTCAGTCTCTAGTGTTCAGTCTGATACACACTCCTCTGAGTCAGTCTCTAGTATTCAGTTTGAAACACACTCCTCTGAGTCAGTCTCTAGTGTTAGTTCTGAAACACCCCCCCTCTTTAAGTCAGTCTCTAGTGTTAGGTTTGAAACACCCCCCTCTTTGAGGCAGTCTCTAGTGTCCAGTCTGAAACACACTCCTCTGAGTCAGTCTCTAGTGTTCAGTCTGAAACACACTCCTCTGAGTCAGTCTCTAGTGTTCAGTCTGAAACACACTCCTCTGAGTCAGTCTCTAGTGTTAGGTCTGAAACACCCCCCTCTTTGAGGCAGTCTCTAGTGTTCCGTCTGAAACACACTCCTCTCTGAGTTAGTATCTAGTGTTCAGTCTGAAACACACTCCTCTGAGTCAGTCTCTAGTATTCAGTCTGATACACACTCCTCTGAGTCAGTCTCTAGTATTCAGTCTGATACACACTCCTCTGATTCAGTCTCTGGTGTTCAGTCTGAAACACACTCCTCTGAGTCATTCTCTAGTGTTCAGTCTGAAACACACTCCTCTGAGTCAGTCTCTAGTGTTCAGTCTGATACACACTCCTCTGAGTCAGTCTCTAGTGTTCAGTCTGATACACACTCCTCTGAGTCAGTCTCTAGTGTTCAGCCTGATACACACTCCTCTGAGTCAGTCTCTAGTGTTCAGTCTGATACACACTCCTCTGAGTCAGTCTCTAGTGTTCAGTCTGATACACACTCCTCTGAGTCAGTCTCTAGTGTTCAGTCTGATACACACTCCTCTGAGTCAGTCTCTAGTGTTCAGTCTGAAACACACTCCTCTGAGTCAGTCTCTAGTGTTCAGTCTGATACACACTCCTCTCTGAGTCAGTCTCTAGTGTTCAGTCTGAAACACACTCCTCTTTGAGTCAGTCTCTAGTGTTCAGTCTGAAACACACTCCTCTGAGTCAGTCTCTAGTGTTCAGTCTGAAACACACTCCTCTGAGTCAGTCTCTAGTGTTCAGTCTGAAACACACTCCTCTGAGTCAGTCTCTAGTGTTCAGTCTGAAACACACTCCTCTGAGTCAGTCTCTAGTGTTCAGTCTGATACACACTCCTCTGAGTCAGTCTCTAGTGTTCAGTCTGATACACACTCCTCTGAGTCAGTCTCTAGTGTTCAGTCTGATACACACTCCTCTGAGTCAGTCTCTAGTGTTCAGTCTGATACACACTCCTCTCTGAGTCAGTCTCTAGTGTTCAGTCTGAAACACACTCCTCTGAGTCAGTCTCTAGTGTTCAGTCTGATACACAATCCTCTGAGTCAGTCTCTAGTGTTCAGTCTGATACACACTCCTCTGAGTCAGTCTCTAGTGTTCAGTCTGATACACACTCCTCTGAGTCAGTCTCTAGTGTTCAGTCTGATACACACTCCTCTGAGTCAGTCTCTAGTGTTCAGTCTGAAACACACTCCTCTGAGTCAGTCTCTAGTGAGTTCTCAGTCTCTAAGTCAGTCTCTAGTGTTAGGTTTGAAACACACTCCTCTGAGTCAGTCTCTAGTGTTCAGTCTGAAACACACTCCTCTGAGTCAGTCTCTAGTGTTCAGTCTGAACACACTCCTCTGAGTCAGTCTCTAGTGTTCAGTCTGAAACACACTCCCTCTGAGTCAGTCTCTAGTGTTCAGTCTGAAACACACTCCTCTGAGTCAGTCTCTAGTATTCAGTCTGATACACACTCCTCTGAGTCAGTCTCTAGTATTCAGTCTGATACACACTCCTCTGATTCAGTCTCTGGTGTTCAGTCTGAAACACACTCCTCTGAGTCAGTCTCTAGTGTTCCATCTGAAACACACTCCTCTGAGTCAGTCTCTAGTGTTCAGTCTGATACACACTCCTCTGAGTCATTCTCTAGTGTTCAGTCTGATACACACTCCTCTCTGAGTCAGTCTCTAGTGTTCAGTCTGATACACACTCCTCTCTGAGTCAGTCTCTAGTGTTCAGTCTGATACACACTCCTCTGAGTCAGTCTCTAGTGTTCAGTCTGATACACACTCCTCTGAGTCATTCTCTAGTGTTCAGTCTGATACACACTCCTCTGAGTCAGTCTCTAGTGTTCAGTCTGAAACACACTCCTCTGAGTCAGTCTCTAGTGTTCAGTCTGATACACACTCCTCTGAGTCAATCTCTAGTGTTCAGTCTGAAACACACTCCTCTGAGTTAGTTTCTAGTGTTCAGTCTGTCCTCTGAGTCAGTCTCTAGTGTTCAGTCTGAAACACACTCCTCTGAGTCAGTCTCTAGTGTTCAGTCTGAAACACACTCCTCTGAGTCAGTCTCTAGTGTTAGTTCTGAAACACCCCTCTAAGTCAGTCTCTAGTGTTAGGTCTGAAACACACTCCTCTTTGAGTCAGTCTCTAGTGTTCAGTCTGAAACACACTCCTCTGAGTCAGTCTCTAGTGTTCAGTCTGAAACACACTCCTCTGAGTCAGTCTCTAGTGTTCAGTCTGAAACACACTCCTCTGAGTCAGTCTCTAGTGTTAGTCTGAAACACACTCCTCTGAGTCAGTCTCTAGTGTTCAGTCTGAAACACACTCCTCCTCTGAGTCAGTCTCTAGTGTTCAGTCTGAAACACACTCCTCTGAGTCAGTCTCTAGTGTTCAGTCTGAAACACACTCCTCTGAGTCAGTCTCTAGTGTTCAGTCTGATACACACTCCTCTGAGTCAGTCTCTAGTGTTCAGTCTGAAACACACTCCTCTGAGTCAGTCTCTAGTGTTCCATCTGAAACACACTCCTCTGAGTCAGTCTCTAGTGTTCAGTCTGATACACACTCCTCTGAGTCAGTCTCTAGTGTTCAGTCTGATACACACTCCTCTGAGTCAGTCTCTAGTGTTCAGTCTGATACACACTCCTCTCTGAGTCAGTCTCTAGTGTTCAGTCTGATACACACTCCTCTGAGTCAGTCTCTAGTGTTCAGTCTGATACACACTCCTCTGAGTCATTCTCTAGTGTTCAGTCTGATACACACTCCTCTGAGTCAGTCTCTAGTGTTCAGTCTGAAACACACTCCTCTGAGTCGGTCTCTAGTGTTCAGTCTGATACACACTCCTCTGAGTCAATCTCTAGTGTTCAGTCTGATACACACTCCTCTGAGTCAATCTCTAGTGTTCAGTCTGATACACACTCCTCTTTGAGTCAGTCTCTAGTATTCAGTCTGAAACACACTCCTCTGAGTCAGTCTCTAGTGTTCAGTCTGATACACACTCCTCTGAGTCAGTCTCTAGTGTTCAGTCTGATACACACTCCTCTGAGTCAGTCTCTAGTGTTCAGTCTGAAACACACTCCTCTGAGTCAGTCTCTAGTGTTCAGTCTGATACACACTCCTCTGAGTCAGTCTCTAGTATTTCAGTCTGAAACACACTCCTCTGAGTCAGTCTCTAGTGTTCAGTCTGATACACACTCCTCTGAGTCAGTCTCTAGTGTTCAGTCTGAAACACACTCCTCTGAGTCAGTCTCTAGTGTTCAGTCTGAAACACACTCCTCTGAGTCAGTCTCTAGTGTTCAGTCTGAAACACACTCCTCTGAGTCAGTCTCTAGTGTTCAGTCTGAAACACACCTCTGAGTCAGTCTCTAGTGTTCAGTCTGAAACACACTCCTCTGAGTCATTTTTTTAGTGTTCAGTCTGAAACATACTCTTCTTTGAGTCAGTCTCTAGTGTTCATTCTGAAACACACTCCTCTGAGTCAGTCTCTAGTGTTAGGTCTGAAACACACTCCTCTCTGAGTCAGTCTCTAGTGTTCAGTCTGATACACACTCCTCTGAGTCATTCTCTAGTGTTCAGTCTGATACACACTCCTCTGAGTCAGTCTCTAGTGTTCAGTCTGAAACACACTCCTCTGAGTCGGTCTCTAGTGTTCAGTCTGATACACACTCCTCTGAGTCAATCTCTAGTGTTCAGTCTGATACACACTCCTCTGAGTCAATCTCTAGTGTTCAGTCTGATACACACTCCTCTTTGAGTCAGTCTCTAGTATTTAGTCTGAAACACACTCCTCTGAGTCAGTCTCTAGTGTTCAGTCTGATACACACTCCTCTGAGTCAGTCTCTAGTGTTCAGTCTGATACAAACTCCTCTGAGTCAGTCTCTAGTGTTCAGTCTGATACACACTCCTCTGAGTCAATCTCTAGTGTTCAGTCTGATACACACTCCTCTTTGAGTCAGTCTCTAGTATTTAGTCTGAAACACACTCCTCTGAGTCAGTCTCTAGTGTTCAGTCTGATACACACTCCTCTGAGTCAGTCTCTAGTGTTCATTCTGAAACACACTCCTCTCTGAGTCAGTCTCTAGTGTTCAGTCTGAAACACACTCCTCTGAGTCAGTCTCTAGTGTTCAGTCTGAAACACACTCCTCTGAGTCAGTCTTTAGTGTTCAGTCTGAAACACACCTCTGAGTCAGTCTCTAGTGTTCAGTCTGAAACACACTCCTCTGAGTCATTTTTTTAGTGTTCAGTCTGAAACATACTCTTCTTTGAGTCAGTCTCTAGTGTTCATTCTGAAACACACTCCTCTGAGTCAGTCTCTAGTGTTAGGTCTGAAACACACTCCTCTCTGAGTCAGTCTCTAGTGTTCAGTCTGAAACACACTCCTCTGAGTCAGTCTCTAGTGTTAGGTCTGAAACACACTCCTCTGAGTCAGTCTCTAGTGTTAGGTCTGAAACACACTCCTCTGAGTCAGTCTCTGGTGTTCGGTCTGGTGTGTTAATGAGCAGCATCTGAGTGCTAAGGGATCAAGCTGAGGCATTTATCTCTCTCTCTCGCTCTTCTTCTCTCTCTCTTCATCTATCTCTCTTTCTCTGTGCTTCTCTCTCTCTTTCTCGCTCTAATTGTTGTATGTACCATGACTTTAGTATTTACCAAAATTGTAGTATGTACCATAATTGTAGTATGTACCATAATTGTAGTATGTACCATAATTGTTGTATGTACCATGACTTTAGTATTTACGATATTAACTGAGTCCCTATTCAGAGCTGCTGTGACATTTGAGGTCAGGTTCAAGTGGAACATATCTCTGTTCTCCATTTTACAATCAGTGCCATTGTTAGTTGTGTTTCTGGCAGGCCAATAGAGGGATTGCAGAGGGCTGTGGAGTGGTTATCAGGTCTACAGGAAGGAGGCAGCTGGCTACTGCATCTCTCCCCCTCTCTCTCTGTCTCTCTCTCTCTGTCTCTCTCTCTCTCTCTCTCTCTCTCTCTCTCTCTCTCTCTCTCTCTCTCTCTCTCTCTCTCTCTCTCTCTCTCTCTCTCTCTCTCTCTCTCTCTCTCTCTCTCTCTCTCTCTCTCTCACTCTCTCTCGGGTTAATGCCTTGTTGCAAAGCCTCATCTCAGCACAGGGGTCCTGACAGGGGGTGGGAAGTATAGTGTAGGGGCTTCAAGATAATTGCTCTACAGTATATCTTCCTAGCCTAAGTGTGTGTGTCTCTCTCTCTCTCTATTACAGTCTCTCTCTTAACACCTTGCCTCTCATTCAGACAACCCCCCCCCCCCCATCTAATAGAGAATGGCCTCCTTGTGTTGGAACCGGTGTCACTCAGTCTCGGGAGCACTTAAGCCCAATTTGTGCTCCGTCCTCAGAGTGAAACATGAATGCAAAAATGTGGGCGCTCATTTCAGCTGACAGCTGACTGGAGAGTAGCGTCCAGCTTCTCCATTTTGGGAGGCGGCTTGGAATGGAGGAGGGTGGGCAGGAGGAGAGAGACAGGGGGAGAGAGAGACTGGAGGACGCTGAGACAAAGAGCGACTGGAGGACACTGAGACAAAGAGAGACTGGAGGACACTGAGAGAGAGACACTGAGACAAAGAGAGACACTGAGACAAAGAGAGACTGGAGGACGCTGAGACAAAGAGAGACTGGAGGACACTGAGAGAGAGACACTGAGACAAAGAGAGACACTGAGAAAAAGAGAGGCGCTGGAGGACACTGAGACACTGAGAGACACTGGAGGACACTGAGACACTGAGAGACACTGGAGGACACTGAGACAAAGGGAGACACTGGAGGACACTGAGACACTCAGAGAGACACTGGAGGACACTGAGACACTCAGAGAGACACTGGAGGACACTGAGACACTCAGAGAGACACTGGAAGACACTGAGGCACTCAGAGAGACACTGGAAGACACTGAGGCACTCAGAGAGATACTGGAGGACACTGAGACACTCAGAGAGACACTGGAAGGCCTGTGAATGAGCTTGGTATCTGCTGGGGAGAGATGGGCTGGTTGGAGGAAGGAGAGGATGGATGGGAGAAGAGGAGAGAGGAGAGGAGGGGAGAGGAGAGGCTGTTTGGAGGAAGGGAGAGGAGAGCCTGTTTGGAGGAGGGAGAGGATAGATGGATTGGAGGGAGGGAAGGAGGTAAGGAGATGAGGAGGGTGGCTGTCTGGCTGAAGGATAGAAAGGATGGATGGATAGATAGATGGCAGGAAGAAAGGAGAGAGGAGAGGAATGGGGACTAGGTTTGATAGCAGGTGCCAAATCAATTGGTGGTAATCCTGTTTGTCATGACAGACATGCCGAGGAGACTTCAGGGGCACCTGAAGCCCGCTAACTGCAATGTCACACGTGAAAGTAACTATATTTACAATCTCTGTAAAATGATGAGTATAGGAAACTGATGGGTACAGGAAACTGATGGGTACAGGATTATGATGAGTTTAGGAAACTGATGAGGTACAGGATTATGATGAGTTTAGGAAACTGATGGGTACAGGAAAATGATGAGACGAGGAAACTGATGGGTACAGGATTATGATGAGATGAGGAAACTGATGGGTACAGGAAAATGATGAGATGAGGAAACTGATGGGTACAGGATTATGATGAGATGAGGAAACTGATGGGTACAGGAAAATGATGAGATGAGGAAACTGATGGGTACAGGAAAATGATGAGATGAGGAAACTGATGGGTACAGGAAAATGATGAGATGAGGAAACTGATGGGTACAGGAATATGATGAGTTTAGGAAACTGATGGGTACAGGAAAATTATGAGTTTGGGAAGCTGATGGGTACAGGAGAATGATGAGTTTAGGAAATGGTGATGTAGTCCTTTATGATGAGTATAGGAAACGGTGATGTAGTCCATTATGATGAGTAGAGGAAACGGTGATGTAGTCCATTATGATGAGTATAGGAAACGGTGATGTAGTCCATTATGATGAGTATAGGAAACGGTGATGTAGTCCATTATGATGAGTATTGGAAACGGTGATGTAGTCCTTTATGATGAGTATAGGAAACGGTGATGTAGTCCATTATGATGAGTAGAGGAAACGGTGATGTAGTCCTTTATGATGAGTATAGGAAACGGTGATGTAGTCCATTATGATGAGTATTGGAAACGGTGATGTAGTTCATTATGATGAGTATTGGAAACGGTGATGTAGTCCATTATGATGAGTATTGTAAACGGTGATGTAGTCCATTATGATGAGTATTGTAAACGGTGATGTAGTCCATTATGATGAATATTGGAAACGGTGATGTAGTTCATTATGATGAGTATTGTAAACGGTGATGTAGTCCATTATGATGAATATTGGAAACGGTGATGTAGTCCATTATGATGAATATTGGAAACGGTGATGTAGTCCATTATGATGAATATTGGAAACGGTGATGTAGTTCATTATGATGAGTATTGTAAACGGTGATGTAGTTCATTATGATGAGTATTGGAAACGGTGATGTAGTTCATTATGATGAGTATAGGAAACGGTGATGTAGTCCATTATGATGAGTATTGTAAACGGTGATGTAGTTCATTATGATGAGTATTGGAAACGGTGATGTAGTTCATTATGATGAGTATTGTAAACGGTGATGTAGTTCATTATGATGAGTATTGGAAACGGTGATGTAGTTCATTATGATGAGTAGAGGAAACGGTGATGTAGTTCATTATGATGAGTATAGGAAACGGTGATGTAGTCCTTTATGATGAGTATAGGAAACGGTGATGTAGTTCACTATGATGAGTATAGGAAATGGTGATGTAGTTCATTATGATGAGTATAGGAAACGGTGATGTAGTCCTTTATGATGAGTATAGGAAACGGTGATGTAGTCCATTATGATGAGTAGAGGAAACGGTGATGTAGTCCATTATGATGAGTATAGGAAACGGTGATGTAGTTCATTATGATGAGTATAGGAAACGGTGATGTAGTCCTTTATGGTGAGTATAGGAAACGGTGATGTAGTTCATTATGATGAGTATAGGAAACGGTGATGTAGTTCATTATGATGAGTATAGGAAACGGTGATGTAGTCCTTTATGATGAGTATAGGAAACGGTGATGTAGTTCATTATGATGAGTATAGGAAACGGTGATGTAGTCCTTTATGATGAGTATAGGAAACGGTGATGTAGTCCATTATGATGAGTACAGGAAACGGTGATGTAGTCCATTATGATGAGTACAGGAAACGGTGATGTAGTCCATTATGATGAGTACAGGAAACAGTGATGTAGTCCATTATGATGAGTATAGGAAACGGTGATGTAGTTCATTATGATGAGTATTGGAAACGGTGATGTAGTCCATTATGATGAGTAGAGGAAACGGTGATGTAGTCCTTTATGATGAGTATAGGAAACGGTGATGTAGTCCATTATGATGAGTACAGGAAACGGTGATGTAGTCCATTATGATGAGTATTGGAAACGGTGATGTAGTCCTTTATGATGAGTATAGGAAACGGTGATGTAGTCCTTTATGATGAGTATAGGAAACGGTGATGTAGTCCATTATGATGAGTAGAGGAAACTGTGATGTAGTCCATTATGATGAGTATAGGAAACGGTGATGTAGTCCATTATGATGAGTAGAGGAAATGGTGATGTAGTCCATTATGATGAGTATAGGAAACGGTGATGTAGTCCTTTATGGTGAGTATAGGAAACGGTGATGTAGTTCATTATGATGAGTATAGGAAACGGTGATGTAGTTCATTATGATAAGTATAGGAAACGGTGATGTAGTCCTTTATGATGAGTATAGGAAACGGTGATGTAGTTCATTATGATGAGTATAGGAAACGGTGATGTAGTCCTTTATGATGAGTATAGGAAACGGTGATGTAGTCCATTATGATGAGTACAGGAAACGGTGATGTAGTCCATTATGATGAGTACAGGAAACGGTGATGTAGTCCATTATGATGAGTACAGGAAACAGTGATGTAGTCCATTATGATGAGTATAGGAAACGGTGATGTAGTTCATTATGATGAGTATTGGAAACGGTGATGTAGTCCATTATGATGAGTAGAGGAAACGGTGATGTAGTCCTTTATGATGAGTATAGGAAACGGTGATGTAGTCCATTATGATGAGTACAGGAAACGGTGATGTAGTCCATTATGATGAGTATTGGAAACGGTGATGTAGTCCTTTATGATGAGTATAGGAAACGGTGATGTAGTCCTTTATGATGAGTATAGGAAACGGTGATGTAGTCCATTATGATGAGTAGAGGAAACTGTGATGTAGTCCATTATGATGAGTATAGGAAACGGTGATGTAGTCCATTATGATGAGTAGAGGAAATGGTGATGTAGTCCATTATGATGAGTAGAGGAAATGGTGATGTAGTCCATTATGATGAGTAGAGGAAAAGGTGATGTAGTCCATTATGATGAGTATAGGAAACGGTGATGTAGTCCTTTATGATGAGTATAGGAAACTGTGATGTAGTCCATTATGATGAGTATAGGAAACGGTGATGTAGTCCATTATGATGAGTAGAGGAAACGGTGATGTAGTTCATTATGATGAGTATAGGAAACGGTGATGTAGTCCATTATGATGAGTATAGGAAACGGTGATGTAGTCCATTATGATGAGTAGAGGAAACTGTGATGTAGTCCTTTATGATGAGTACAGGAAACTGTTACTAAGGCCTATATGCGGATAAAACACAATTCACTAAAATTATATAGAAATATATATTTCTATTCCAAACAAATATACACTCTTAAGTCATTGAAATAAACTTGAATCCCCACTTTGTAGCCATGATCGTCTTCATACTGCACAATGAGCCGCTAATGTAGAGCTGGTACGTTGCCATGGTGAATCACTCAGCCATAATTGACTACATTTACCTTCTCCTCTGAGGCCTAAAAGAAGAAATTCTCAGAGGTCCACTAAATGGAGCTGACTGTTATTTTTGATTAGTGGGACGCTCATTTTTTTCACAAACAATTTTTTTTACAAATTTTCTTCCTGAGCAGACAGATGGTATTAGATTAGGGCCCTAAACCGAGGTGGGCCTGGAGCAAATGGTCCAGTTTGAAGGGCAAATGCCCTTCTGGATTTATCAAGGTAGGCTCAGAGAGCTCAGAGGACAGTAATGACCTTAAGATACCCTCCTAAGGACAGCTTCTACCTTCGTTACACACTACAGCTCCAGCCAGTGATTTGTTTTTTTTACACAGCCCTATTCAATTGGCTTGAACTCAATCGGAGAAAGATTGTTTTTGCTTTACAAAATAATCATAATGTCTGGATATATTAAATGTTATTTACAGGAGATGTCTGTTTTATTCCAGTGTTGCATTGTCTGTGCTGTTTGTTGTATAGTTAAAAAAAATGGCTTCAAAATCTGATATGAAATATCTAATTTCATATCCACCAAAATGTGTATTTTATTTACAATTATTAGCTCTTTCTAAAAAAAAGTGCAGTATATTTTATTTCAAATAAAATATTAACTGACATTAAATGTAATGGATGCATTAAGACCATGTTAAATAAATAAATAAATAGTGTTGGTGTTTCTCCAGGCTGTTGATGACTATCCTCAGAGGAGACGTCTCACACTGAAAGTAGGCTCCGCTCGTATCCCAAATAGCACCCTGTTCCCTTTATAGGGCTCTGGTCAAAAGTAGTGTGCTGAGTAGGGAATAGGGTGCCATTTGCTACAGACTAACAGACTCAGAGCTCAGACAAAGATGTACTGTTCCACTGCAGGTAATCAATCACAGCTGTGAAAGGTAGAGTACACTGGAAACATACACAACTCCAAGGACTTCAGACCCTCACATAACTGTACAGGCAGCGAACCTCAAAGGTATTATACTGTCTTACTGCAGGATGTGGTGGTGTGTTTTCATTAGAATCTCAGGTGATTCCTATAGGCAGGCATACATTCTAGGAGAAAGGAGAGATTCACAAAAATCAACTATCCTTAAAAGGTATTTTAAGGAAGAATGGAATTATGGAACCCTGGTAAGATAAGGAAGAATGGAATTATGGAACTCTTGTAAAATATGGAATTATGGAATCCTGGTAAGATATGGAAGAATGGAACCCTTGTAAGATATGGAAGAATGGAACCCTGGTAAGATGTAGAAGAACGGAACCCTGGTAAGATGTAGAAGAACGGAACCCTGGTAAGATATGGAAGAATTGAACCCTGGTAAGATATGGAAGAACAGAACCCTGGTACAGTATGGAACCCTGATACAGTATGGAACCCTGGTACGGTATGGAACCCGGATACAGTATGGAACCTGGTACAGTATGGAACCCTGGTACAGTATGGAACCCGGATACAGTATGGAACCTGGTACAGTATGGAACCCTGGTACAGTATGGAACCCTGGTACAGTATGGAACCTGGTACAGTATGGAACCCTGGTACAGTATGGAACCCTGGTACAGTATGCAACTCTGATACAGTATGGAACCTGGTACAGTATGGAACCCTGGTACAGTATGGAACCTGGTACAGTATGGAACCCTGGTACAGTATGGAACCCAGGTACAGTATGGAACCTGGTACAGTATGGAACCCTGGTACAGTATGGAACCCTGGTACAGTATGCAACTCTGATACAGTATGGAACCTGGTACAGTATGGAACCCTGGTACAGTATGGAACTCTGATACAGTAAGGAACCCTGGTACAGTATGGAACCCTGGTACAGTATGGAACCCTGATACAGTATGGAACCTGGTACAGTATGGAACCCTGGTACAGTATGGAACCTGGTACAGTATGGAACCCTGGTACAGTATGGAACCCTGGTACAGTATGGAACCCTTGTAAGATATGGAATAATTGAACCCTTGTAAGATATGGAAGAATGGAACCCTGGTAAGATAATGATGAACGGAACCCTGGTACAGTATGGAACCCTGGTACAGTATGGAACCCTGGTACAGTATGGAACCCTGGTACAGTATGGAACCTGGTACAGTATGGAACCCTGGTACAGTATGGAACCCTGATACAGTATGGAACCCTTGTAAGATATGGAATAATGGAACCCTGGTAAGATAATGATGAACGGAACCCTGGTACAGTATGGAACCCTGGTACAGTATGGAACCCTGGTACAGTATGGAACCCTGGTACAGTATGGAACTCTGATACAGTATGGAACCCTGATACAGTAAGGAACCCAGGTACAGTATAGAACCCTGGTACAGTATGTAACCCTGATACAGTATGGAACTCTGGTACAGTAAGGAACCCTGGTACAGTATGGAACCCTGGTACAGTATGGAACCCTGGTACAGTATGGGACCCTGGTACAGTATGGAACCCTGGTACAGTATGCAACTCTGATACAGTATGGAACCCTGGTACAGTATGGAACCCTGATACAGTATGGAACCCTTGTAAGATATGGAAGAATTGAACCCTTGTAAGATATGGAAGAATGGAACCCTGGTAAGATAATGATGAACGGAACCCTGGTACAGTATGGAACCCTGGTACAGTATGGAACCCTGGTACAGTATGGAACTCTGATACAGTATGGAACCCTGATACAGTAAGGAACCCTGGTACAGTATAGAACCCTGGTACAGTATGGAACCCTGATACAGTATGGAACTCTGGTACAGTAAGGAACCCTGGTACAGTATGGAACCCTGGTACAGTATGGAACCCTGGTACAGTATGGGACCCTGGTACAGTATGGAACCCTGGTACAGTATGCAACTCTGATACAGTATGGAACCCTGGTACAGTATGGAACCCTGATACAGTATGGAACCCTTGTAAGATATGGAAGAATTGAACCCTTGTAAGATATGGAAGAATGGAACCCTGGTAAGATAATGATGAACGGAACCCTGGTACAGTATGGAACCCTGGTACAGTATGGAACCCTGGTACAGTATGGAACTCTGATACAGTATGGAACCCTGATACAGTAAGGAACCCTGGTACAGTATAGAACCCTGGTACAGTATGGAACCCTGGTACAGTATGGAACCCTGGTACAGTATGGAACTCTGATACAGTATGGAACCCTGATACAGTAAGGAACCCTGGTACAGTATAGAACCCTGGTACAGTATGGAACCCTGATACAGTATGGAACTCTGGTACAGTAAGGAACCCTGGTACAGTATAGAACCCTGGTACAGTATGGAACCCTGATACAGTATGGAACTCTGGTACAGTAAGGAACCCTGGTACAGTATGGAACCCTGGTACAGTATGGAACCCTGGTACAGTATGGAACCCTGGTACAGTATGGAACCCTGGTACAGTATGCAACTCTGATACAGTATGGAACCCTGGTACAGTATGGAACCCTGGTACAGTATGGAACTCTGATACAGTATGGAACCCTGATACAGTAAGGAACCCTGGTACAGTATAGAACCCTGGTACAGTATGGAACCCTGATACAGTATGGAACTCTGGTACAGTAAGGAACCCTGGTACAGTATGGAACCCTGGTACAGTATGGAACCCTGGTACAGTATGGAACCCTGGTACAGTATGGAACCCTGGTACAGTATGGAACTCTGATACAGTATGGAACCCTGGTACAGTATGGAACCCTGGTACAGTATGGAACCCTGATACAGTATGGAACTCTGGTACAGTAAGGAACCCTGGTACAGTATGGAACCCTGGTACAGTATGGAACCCTGGTACAGTATGGAACCCTGGTACAGTATGGAACCCTGGTACAGTATGGAACCCTGGTACAGTATGGAACCCTGGTACAGTATGGAACCCTGGTACAGTATGGAACCCTGGTACAGTATGGAACCCTGGTACAGTATGGAACCCTGGTACAGTATGGAACCCTGGTACAGTATGGAACCCTGGTACAGTATGGAACCCTGGTACAGTAAGGAACCCTGGTACAGTAAGGAACCCTGGTACAGTAAGGAACCCTGGTACAGTATGGAACCCTGGTACAGTATGGAACCCTGGTACAGTATGGAACTCATAGTACTGCACTTCTAGTTCCAACAGCATGTAGAAGTACTGTATAGATGGTGGGTTATGAATTGTCAGGCCATTCCTACATGCCACGTGAAATAAACTCATTCACAAACCATATAGGAGTGAGTCAGCTTTGATCTATGGGTAGTTGTACTATCGTAGACAGCCCTTATTATTTCACCCCTTGATAGATGTGTACGTGCAAATGTTATCATGCATGTCAGCCTCGCACGCACGTACACACACTTACACGCACGCACGAGGACACACACACACTTGTTTCATCCTCTCTCCGTGTGACAGGGGGGACAGAATCAATTTACCACACACCGCGCCTGGCCTAGATCAATACAACCGTATGTACGTCAGAAATTGAAATCCATAGACTGAAGACATGTCATTCATTCAAGCTCAGTAACGTGACATCTACCCCTCCTCTCATGTCAACAGGAAAGGCATTCATTTCTATTTGATAGTCTCGTCAAGGTAATTGTATTCCGATAGGATATGGTAAACTCCCATTGCTTTCTGCTGGTTTCTGTCCCTTCATACAGCAGAGATCAGTCGACAGTGGTCACTACAGGCCGACTCTTGGCAGGTGGAGGCGTAAAATTAAAGCCAGATCTCAGTTGATCATCTCCTTCCTGTGATTGTAAAAAAATGAAGTTGTTGGATAAGTTCAGCTCTGTCTTTTTCTACCCTATAAGAGGTAATTATGAGTGCTGGGATCACACTGTGATTGTTATCACATCCTCATTAGGTCACTCCTGTCTGAGACCCTGGAGGTTACTGTGACATCACCGTGTGTCGGCGCAGCAGGTGAAGTTCCTTCCTGTATGTCTCTTCTCGTTCCTTCCTGGAAAACAGGCCTTAAGTTCCTTTGGAAATTAAAAGGTATGGAAATTTGATTTCTAGATGGATTTGGCCAGCAGCTGTTCATCACTACATATCTGTGATTTGTGTGGTGGTTTACCTCTCTCTCTTGCACTCTCTCTCTCTCGACTTCAATTCAATTTAAGGGCTGTATTGGCATGGGAAACATATGTTAACATTGCCAAAGCATGTGAAGTAGATAAACAAAAGTGAAATAAACTCTCTCTACCATTATCACGCTCTCTCTCTGATTCACTTTCACCCTCTCTATCGCTCTCTCTCTCCCTCTCAATCTCTCCCCCTGTCTCTCTCTCTCTCCCTTTCACCCTCTCTATCTCTCCCCCTATCTCTCTCTCTCTCCCTTTCACCCTCCCTATATCTCCCCCTATCTCTCTTTCTCTCCCTCTCACCCTCTCTATCTCTCCCCCTATCTCTCTCTCTCCCTCTCACCCTCTCTATCTCTCCCCCTATCATTCTCTCTCTCCCTTTCACCCTCTATCTCTCTGGCTCCTTTCCCTGTATCCAGTATGAATAAAAATATTCCTTGGTGCTTGACGAACACAGCCAGGATCCTCATGTTAGTAGTTAGTAGTTACTATGGTTTGTACACTGTCTTTGTGTGTAGCTGGGTTGTAAATGCGTGCAGGTAGGATGTATGTTTTCATCCTTCTCTTGTTAATGGACTTGTTGCTCTTCCTGTACTAATCAGGTATAGTATTGTGTCCAGTGGATTCATTATCTCTGTTGCTCTTCTTGTACTAATCAGGTATAGTATTGTGTCCAGTGGATTCATTATCTCTGTTGCTCTTCTTGTACTAATCAGGTATAGTATTGTGTCCAGTGGATTCATTATCTCTGTTGCTCTTCTTGTACTAATCAGGTATAGTATTGTGTCCAGTGGATTCATTATCTCTGTTGCTCTTCTTGTACTAATCAGGTATAGTATTGTGTCCAGTGGATTCATTATCTCTGTTGCTCTTCTTGTACTAATCAGGTATAGTATTGTGTCCAGTGGATTCATTATCTCTGTTGCTCTTCTTGTACTAATCAGGTATAGTATTGTGTCCAGTGGATTCATTATCTCTGTTGCTCTTCTTGTACTAATCAGGTATAGTATTGTGTCCAGTGGATTCATTATCTCTGTTGCTCTTCTTGTACTAATCAGGTATAGTATTGTGTCCAGTGGATTCATTATCTCTGTTGCTCTTCTTGTACTAATCAGGTATAGTATTGTGTCCAGTGGATTCATTATCTCTGTTGCTCTTCTTGTACTAATCAGGTATAGTATTGTGTCCAGTGGATTCATTATCTCTGTTGCTCTTCTTGTACTAATCAGGTATAGTATTGTGTCCAGTGGATTCATTATCTCTGTTGCTCTTCTTGTACTAATCAGGTATAGTATTGTGTCCAGTGGATTCATTATCTCTGTTGCTCTTCTTGTACTAATCAGGTATAGTATTGTGTCCAGTGGATTCATTATCTCTGTTGCTCTTCTTGTACTAATCAGGTATAGTATTGTGTCCAGTGGATTCATTATCTCTGTTGCTCTTCTTGTACTAATCAGGTATAGTATTGTGTCCAGTGGATTCATTATCTCTGTTGCTCTTCTTGTACTAATCAGGTATAGTATTGTGTCCAGTGGATTCATTATCTCTGTTGCTCTTCTTGTACTAATCAGGTATAGTATTGTGTCCAGTGGATTCATTATCTCTGTTGCTCTTCTTGTACTAATCAGGTATAGTATTGTGTCCAGTGGATTCATTATCTCTGTTGCTCTTCTTGTACTAATCAGGTATAGTATTGTGTCCAGTGGATTCATTATCTCTGTTGCTCTTCTTGTACTAATCAGGTATAGTATTGTGTCCAGTGGATTCATTATCTCTGTTGCTCTTCTTGTACTAATCAGGTATAGTATTGTGTCCAGTGGATTCATTATCTCTGTTGCTCTTCTTGTACTAATCAGGTATAGTATTGTGTCCAGTGGATTCATTATCTCTGTTGCTCTTCTTGTACTAATCAGGTATAGTATTGTGTCCAGTGGATTCATTATCTCTGTTGCTCTTCTTGTACTAATCAGGTATAGTATTGTGTCCAGTGGATTCATTATCTCTGTTGCTCTTCTTGTACTAATCAGGTATAGTATTGTGTCCAGTGGATTCATTATCTCTGTTGCTCTTCTTGTACTAATCAGGTATAGTATTGTGTCCAGTGGATTCATTATCTCTGTTGCTCTTCTTGTACTAATCAGGTATAGTATTGTGTCCAGTGGATTCATTATCTCTGTTGCTCTTCTTGTACTAATCAGGTATAGTATTGTGTCCAGTGGATTCATTATCTCTGTTGCTCTTCTTGTACTAATCAGGTATAGTATTGTGTCCAGTGGATTCATTATCTCTGTTGCTCTTCTTGTACTAATCAGGTATAGTATTGTGTCCAGTGGATTCATTATCTCTGTTGCTCTTCTTGTACTAATCAGGTATAGTATTGTGTCCAGTGGATTCATTATCTCTGTTGCTCTTCTTGTACTAATCAGGTATAGTATTGTGTCCAGTGGATTCATTATCTCTGTTGCTCTTCTTGTACTAATCAGGTATAGTATTGTGTCCAGTGGATTCATTATCTCTGTTGCTCTTGTTTCAGAACCACTACCATTCCTTCAAGGTATCCTTGTGTATCTCTGCTGTTGCCTTATTCTCCTCTGACCTGGGGGAGGTGCTGGAGGGTCACAGATCAGTCCAAACGGAGAAAGTCCATCTCTTTCGTGTTACTCTCTTCAATAACATACAGTAATAGCAGTAGGAATCCAAGCAGATATAACTCAATCCTGTCCTTCCTAACCCACCATTATGGGATGGTTTGTACGATCAACAACCACACATTTCTAGATCCTAGAAGGGCTGCTGGGATTTTCTGTTCTGGTCAGAGCTGATGGAAACCTGGCTGCTATAACCAGTCACTGTCTAGAAGTACAGGGGACAGACACTAAGTGTTGAGGACTAATCAATGGTGTCCAGTCTGGCTGGGTAGGAACGCTGTACGCCTGGAGGGTGTTTCAGACAGGAAGACTATTAATGACGCACATCAGAGCTACTGAACTGAAACCGCTTATCAATTAACCAAATGGCGGGGGGAAAAATGGTTTTATAACAGCAAATCTGAAGTTGTATGTTGTGAGAAAGGGCTTGTCCTCACGACTAGAGGACGTTTGAACCTGAGCTGAAATAGCAGCACCTCTGTGGAACACTTTCTGCACCTTGTGGAGTCCACGTCCCGATGAACTGAGGCTGTTCTGGGGGCAAAAGGGGAGGGGAGGGGGGTGCAACTCAATATTAGGAATGTGTTCTTAAAATTTTGTCCACTTAGTGTATTTCTCAGCGCGAGAATGAGAGGATTGACTGGTTTCTCGCCTCACCAAGTCATATATATTGCCAGGGGTTTGAAATAAAATGTCATTATTTCCCCAGTGAATGAAATCAGTGACAGATACCGCCTTGACGTTTATTTCTTCCCGTGTGCACATGAATGAAATATTAAAGTAGAGCGAAGAATGATTTGAGCTTTGAGGTTCGAGGCGTTGTATGTTTTTCTACGTCTGTCTCGTTTTAGTCTGTCCCACGTCAAGGGAATCTGCCGCGTGACGGAGAACCAAGAACCAGGAAATGTTATGTTGTTACGCGTCTCGTTTCTTGTCCTTCAGGAACTATGGAGTCAGTATAGAGTTTCATGTCCATACGAATCTCACTCAAAACAACATCTTCCATTCCAGGCGCTTCCATTCCTCACACAACGTAAAACAGGTAAGTGCATCTACAGTAGTAGACAGAGTATTTGTTGTATTGGTCACAAAAAAAAAGTTGATTTAAAAACAGAAAGGGATTTAAAGTGCAAGTCCATTCGTCATATCCCAGGTTACTTCAGACGTGATGAAGCTGACAGGAGAGGACAGCCAACAGCACAATGAAATAGCCCTGTGAGAGGACGATAGGACCTGCCGTAAATATTGCATTTACACACCACATACTGGCCCTAATAAAAGCGTTCCTATCTGCGTCCCAAATGGGAGAAACCCCTATCACCCTTCGTAGTGCACTCCTTTTGACCGGACCGTATATACAGGGAGGAGGGTTCCATTTGAGACGCGTTCTCCCTCGGCTGCGATCTGCCACAACCCCCTGCCTCATCACAACACTAGCTGTGTCACTTCCATCAGACCCTAATCAACTTTACTATGTCTTCACCCCCCCCCCCCAATGAAAAACAACGGTAGAATCGGCGGCCCACCTATTGGCTGGATTTATGGAGCTTCGGATGATAGGGGAGGAAATGTCATCTGGGATTAGACCAATACCACAGAGATAACTGGGAATAGTTTATATGTGGACTGAAATAGTTTATATTTTGGTTGAAATAGGGGCTACAGGGTTCTCCCCTGGGGGGTTTTATTTATTAACAAGGTGGTGTTGATAAGTACGGCTGGGGGCGGTGGTGGGGTGGGGGGTGGTTGGGGGTCTGGCTTTGTGAGAAGAGCTTTCTGGAGAAAGTCGTCAGCTCCAGTGATGTCATTGAGCTCTCTCTGCACTTTCGCTCAACATTTTTACAGCACGTACCGAAGAATAACTAGTAGGATATTGATAATTACAGGACCAGTCTACAGTTTGGACACACCTACTCATTCAAGGGTTTTTCTTTATTTTTACTATTTTCTACATTGTAGGCAAAGAGTGGCTACTTTGAAGAATCTCAAATATAAAATATATTTAGATGTGTTTAACACTTTTTTGGTTACTACATAACATAATAATTCAGTTTTAATTTAGCAAATTATACAATGCAAATTAGTAAACTATGGGTTCATTCATATTCTATGTGGGAATTCAAAATATTTGCATAAACTCTATTCAGCAAATATTTGAAAAGGAATGACTGTGGACATGAGGGTACTGTCTGAGAGAAATCTCTCTCTCCTCTTCAAGGAGAGAGAGAGAGCAGAGAGAGAGAGAGCAGAGAGAGAGAGACAGAGAGAGGAGAGAGACAGAAAGAGAGAGAGAGCAGAGAGAGAGAGAGACAGAGAGAGACAGAGAGAGGAGAGAGAGAGAGAGAGTGACAGAGAGACAGAGAGAGAGAAAATGTATCTGCAGATTTGTGCAGCTCTAATTCCTCAACGAAGAGCAGACGTTCTACTTTGCCCAAGGATCATGAAATCAATAGGTCTTTATAGAGCTAGCCAAGTCTCAACATCAGGCAGGCTCTGAACTAGGCTTTATACATCTGGGGATTTGACAGACAGACAGACAGACACAGACAGACAGACAGACAGACAGACAGACAGACAGACAGACAGACAGACAGACAGACAGACAGACAACTTTCCAACGAAGAGAAACTCTGTCTTTCTCTCTCTCTCTCTCTCTCTCTCTCTCTCTCTCTCTCTCTCTCTCTCTCTCTCTCTCTCTCTCTCTCTCTCTCTCTCTCTCTCTCTCGTCTGCAGTGTTCAGCTGGAGGCACAGATAATCTATCCAAAGCCATCCTATCCAAACCAGCTTGTGGGAGATTCCGCCAGACTTCTCTCAGACAGACTCTTACATGTCATATAAGAGCATCTACAGTATAAATGGGGTTAAAGTCTTGGTGCTGTGGCATCCTCGTGAATCGCCACATCACATAATCATATTTCCTCAGTAGATTTCATCAGTGTTTGATATAGGAATGTCACAAGGGAAACTCAATTTAGCATCTGTGTCACAAAATCACTCTGTGCCATAAAAAAACGATCTAAACACATGTTTATAGTAGCATTAGTAGCATTAGTAGCATTAGTAGCATTAGCTGCTTGTTGATTATACCGTCTTCTGCTTCCTGTGTAGTGACAAAGATCTTTCTCTTTATTGTGATGTTCAAACATCACATTTGGTCTAAAGTTTCTCTGACTAATAATGTCATTATATATTTTTTTAAACTCTGTTTCTACGGTGCTTCAACATTCTATCCCCGCTACTTCCTGTCATTGTTTCTACGGTGCTTCAACATTCTATCCCCGCTACTTCCTGTCATTGTTTCTACGGTGCTTCAACATTCTATCCCCGCTACTTCCTGTCATTGTTTCTACGGTGCTTCAACATTCTATCCCCGCTACTTCCTGTCATTGTTTCTACGGTGCTTCAACATTCTATCCCCGCTACTTCCTGTCATTGTTTCTACACGGACTGATTCCATTATCCCAGGTTGCATCATTTAGTAGCCAATGATTAGTTAATCAGTATGGAAGTCAGTACTCTGAGAGGTCCACCGATCACTAACCACAATTAACCACGTAACGGACGAGCCGTTAAACCGGCTGTGTCACACTGTCAGCTTATCAAAAACAACAGTGGTCAAATCATTTCCATTTACCAGTGGAAATCAATTACCAGTGGGTCCAATTCCATCGGGGGCTAAACGAGGGGGCTAAACGAGGGGGCTAAACGAGGGGCCTAAACAAGGGGGCTAAACGAGGGGCCTAAACGAGGGGGCTAAACGAGGGGGCTAAACGAGGGGGCGAAATGAGGGGGCTAAACGAGGGGGTAAACGAGGGGCCTAAACGAGGGGCCTAAACGAGGGGGCTAAACGAGGGGGCTAAACGAGGGGCCTAAACGAGGGGGCTAAACGAGGGGCCTAAACGAGGGGGCTAAATGAGGGGGCTAAATGAGGGGGCTAGACGAGGGGGCTAAATGAGGGGGCTAGACGAGGGGGCTAAATGAGGGGGCTAGACAAGGGGGCTAAACGAGGGGGCTAAACGAGGGGGCTAAACGAGGGGGCTAAACGAGGGGCCTAAACGAGGGACCTAAACGAGGGACCTAAAGGAGGTGGCTAAACGAGGGGGCTAAACGAGGGGGCTAAACGAGGGGCCTAAACGAGGGGCCTAAACGAGGGGGCCAAAACGAGGGGCCTAAACGAGGGGGCTAAACGAGGGGGCTAAACGAGGGGCCTAAACGAGGGGCCTAAACGAGGGGGCTAAACGAGGGACCTAAAGGAGGTGGCTAAACGAGGGGGCTAAATGAGGGGCCTAAACGAGGGGGCTAAACGAGGGGCCTAAACGAGGGGGCTAAACGAGGGGGCTTAATGAGGGGGCTAAATGAGGGGGCTAGACGAGGGGGCTAAATGAGGGGGCTAGACAAGGGGGCTAAATGAGGGGGCTAGACAAGGGGCTAAACGAGGGGGCTATACGAGGGGCCTAAACGAGGGGGCTAAACGAGGGGCCTAAACGAGGGACCTAAACGAGGGACCTAAAGGAGGTGGCTAAACGAGGGGGCTAAACGAGGGGGCTAGACGAGGGGGCTAAACGAGGGGCCTAAACGAGGGGGCCTAAACGAGGGGGCCAAAACGAGGGGCCTAAACGAGGGGGCTAAACGAGGGGGCTAAACGAGGGGCCTAAACGAGGGGCCTAAACGAGGGGCCTAAACGAGGGGGCTAAACGAGGGGGCTAAACGAGGGGCCTAAACGAGGGGGCTAAACGAGGGGCCTAAACGAGGGGGCTAAACGAGGGGTCCTAAACGAGGGGGCTAAACGAGGGGCCTAAACGAGGGGGCTAAAGGAGGGGCCTATACGAGGGGGCTAAACGAGGGGGCTAAACGAGGGGGCTAAACGAGGGGGCTAATCGAGGGGGCTAAACGAGGGGGCTAAACGAGGGGCCTAAACGAGGGGGCCTAAATGAGGGGGCCTAAATGAGGGGGCCTAAACGAGGGGGCTAGACGAGGGGGCTAAATGAGGGGGCTAGACAAGGGGGCTAAACGAGGGGGCTATACGAGGGGCCTAAACGAGGGGCCTAAACGAGGGGCCTAAACGAGGGACCTAAACGAGGGACCTAAAGGAGGTGGCTAAACGAGGGGGCTAAACGAGGGGGCTAGACGAGGGGGCTAAACGAGGGGCCTAAACGAGGGGGCCTAAACGAGGGGGCCAAAACGAGGGGCCTAAACGAGGGGGCTAAACGAGGGGGCTAAACGAGGGGGCTAAACGAGGGGCCTAAACGAGGGGCCTAAACGAGGGGGCTAAACGAGGGGCCTAAACGAGGGGCCTAAACGAGGGGGCTAAACGAGGGGCCTAAATGAGGGGCCTAAACGAGGGGGCTAAACGAGGGGCCTAAACGAGGGGGCTAAACGAGGGGCCTATACGAGGGGGCTAAACGAGGGGGCTAAACGAGGGGGCTAAACGAGGGGGCTAATCGAGGGGGCTAAACGAGGGGGCTAAACGAGGGGCCTAAACGAGGGGGCCTAAATGAGGGGGCCTAAATGAGGGGGCCTAAACGAGGGGCCTAAACGAGGGGGCTAAACGAGGGGCCTAAACGAGGGGGCTAAACGAGGGGGCTAAATGAGGGGGCTAAATGAGGGGGCTAAATGAGGGGGCTAGACGAGGGGACTAATTGACTTTTAATAGCGTCTCGACTAGTTACAAAGTCACCAGGTGTTGAGATGCTCTACTTGTACAGAGAACTAGTTCTACTTACAGACATCCTTAAGGGTTTGTTAGAAATGTCGCTCATCTTATATGAAAATGAATATAAGTAGTTCATATAATAAGATACATCAACGGTAATATAAAACGTTCTGTTGTTGTTTTTGCAGGATGTAACATATCATATGAAAATGGAGGAGGGTTGTGTACAATTTTCCATTTTGGCTCGCAAGTGTTACTTTCAAGACTAGTGTCTGGAAGGATAACAAACCGTTCTAGGATCAATTTAACACGTTCTGCCATATACACCCAACCAGAGTGAAATAAGTAATGCAGAACATATCGCAGCACTGAAGCAGACGCTTCTTACAAATGACAAACATCTCCACCTAATGTCTGTGGTGTGAAACTCTACTCTGGACTTTGTCTTCTCGAACTTACTTGACAACAGACTTTTTGAAATAACTTTTCCCCTGTTCTTTTCCTTTCTCTAAGTCACCAGAGAATTCATGCAAATGAACGTTAAACAGCTCCAAGGTATCTGTCTCCTGGTGATTGAAGAGGAGAGAGAAAATGTATCTGCACATTTGTGCAGCTCTAATTCCTCAACGAAGAGCAGACGTTTTACTTTGCCCAAGGATCATGAAATCAATAGGTCTTTATAGAGCTAGCCAAGTCTCAACATCAGGCAGGCTCTGAACTAGGCTTTATACATCTGGGGCTTTGACAGACAGACAGACAGACAGACAGACAGACAGACGCAAAGACAACTTTCCAACAAAAATAACGTCTCTATCTTCCTCTCTCTCTCTCTCTCTCTCTCTCTCTCTCTCTCTCTCTCTCTCTCTCTCTCTCTCTCTCTCTCTCTCTCTCTCTCTCTCTCTCTCTCTCTCTCTCTTTCTTTCTTTCTAGTTGTCTCTAAAACTTCATCTACCAACTGGAGTTCTGTGTGGCTCAGTTGGTAGAGGAGGGCTCTTGCAACACCAGGGTTGTGGATTCGATTCCCACAGGGGACCTGTATGTAAAACAGTATGTACACACTCCTGTAAATTACTCTGGATAAGAGCATCTGGTGAAATGTCTGAACCGTGAGATTGAGTTCAGAGATTTGAGTGAAATAACTGGTTTATTAATAAGAGTTACCTATATCCTTGCTTTAATGCCTGAGCTACAGGCAGTTACAGCTGAATATGTCTTTTCAGAGGAAACAAAGGGGGCGGATCCTTGCGAGGTTTTTAATAAGAGTTGACCAATTGCATTACTTGTATTCTTCTTCTTTGTTTTCATTCCGTCATCAACATCAGGCTCTGTAATAGGCTTTATACATCTGGGACAAACGGATAAGAGTGCTGAAAGAAGGCAACTTTCCAGCAAAGAGAAACTCTCTCTTTCTCTAGCAGCTCACGTATGAGGCATTACCTCAAATCAGTCTCATCAAGGGAGCATGAGGTCAGAGATTTGGGGAAAAATAATACCCAAAGAGGTGATTCATGATTAGAGGTGATGTACTTTTGAAAATGAACAGTCTACCCAATTGCTTAGCTACTCTTTTTTCCTTCTCTAAACGAACATAGAAACTATTTTGAATCAAGTGAACAGTGAGAAGGAGATGAAAGGCGATCAACCTTCTTCTTGTGAAACCTCAAGGAAAGACACCGTGACATCACTGCGAGTGCCAAAACCCACAAGAAAGTCCACCACCAAAACTCCACTGACCCGAGGCAAGGTAGGACAAGGACTTTAGGAAATGAATGAAATGCCCCCCCCCCCCCCGCCCCCGCCCCACCCTAGCCAGAGGACTGGTCCACCCCAGAGGTATTACAGATTACAGAGCTGTGTTATGGTTTAATCCCAGCGGTTTGTTCTGCAGCCACCAGATTATCAAACTGAGCCACACTGCAATAGTCTTCAGTATGTATCAACACTTTCTTTATGCTAAGAGGATCTGCAGACTAAACGACACTTCGGCAGCTCACACACATATATATGAGTGAGTAAGCACTCAGAGGGCTTGTCCCAAAGGGCACCCTATTCCCTTCGTAGTGCACTACTTTTGACCAGACCCCAGTGCACTACAAAGGCGAATAGGGTGCCATTTGGGACACCTCCCTACATTCTTCTACTAACACACTAAGCAGCTTAAACTGTGGGTTAAGGACTCATCTTCTCTCTCCCAGCCCAGACAGTTCAGTTGTCTGTAGATTTGCTCCTCAGGGGGCGATGTTGACGAATCACAAAACTGTTTCCTGAAAGCCTTGGCGGCTTCCTTTTTAGATGTGACGTTGGCAGAACGTTGGGCGGCTGCCGGGGCAACATAGGGGCATATATTTATCTACCAAGAAGCCCAGTAGACATGCCGTCATCAGGAGGAGACTGTAACGCGTTGTCTGGTTTACTAGAATACACCAGTCCAATCGTTCATTTGACTAGAATACACCAGTCCAATCGTTCATTTGACTAGAATACACCAGTCCAATCGTTCATTTGACTAGAATACACCAGTCCAATCGTTCATTTGACTAGAATACACCAGTCCAATCGTTCATTTGACTAGAATACACCAGTCCAATCGTTCATCTGACTAGAATACACCAGTCCAATCGTTCATTTGACTAGAATACACCAGTCCAATCGTTCATTTGACTAGAATACACCAGTCCAATCGTTCATCTGACTAGAATACACCAGTCCAATCGTTCATTTGACTAGAATACACCAGTCCAATCGTTCATCTGACTAGAATACACCAGTCCAATCATTCATTTGACTAGAATACACCAGTCCAATCGTTCATTTGACTAGAATACACCAGTCCAATCGTTCATCTGACTAGAATACACCAGTCCAATCGTTCATTTGACTAGAATACACCAGTCCAATCGTTCATTTGACTAGAATACACCAGTCCAATCATTCATTTGACTAGAATACACCAGTCCAATCGTTCATTTGACTAGAATACACCAGTCCAATCATTCATTTGACTAGAATACACCAGTCCAATCGTTCATTTGACTAGAATACACCAGTCCAATCATTCATTTGACTAGAATACACCAGTCCAATCATTCATTTGACTAGAATACACCAGTCCAATCGTTCATTTGACTAGAATACACCAGTCCAATCATTCATTTGACTAGAATACACCAGTCCAATCGTTCATTTGACTAGAATACACCAGTCCAATCATTCATCTGACTAGAATACACCAGTCCAATCGTTCATTTGACTAGAATACACCAGTCCAATCATTCATTTGACTAGAATACACCAGTCCAATCGTTCATTTTACTAGAATACACCAGTCCAATCGTTCATTTTACTAGAATACACCAGTCCAATCATTCATTTGACTAGAATACACCAGTCCAATCATTCATTTGACTAGAATACACCAGTCCAATCGTTCATTTTACTAGAATACACCAGTCCAATCATTCATCTGACTAGAATACACCAGTCCAATCATTCATTTGACTAGAATACACCAGTCCAATCGTTCATCTGACTAGAATACACCAGTCCAATCATTCATTTGACTAGAATACACCAGTCCAATCGTTCATTTGACTAGAATACACCAGTCCAATCATTCATTTGACTAGAATACACCAGTCCTATCATTCATTTGACTAGAATACACCAGTCCAATCGTTCATTTGACTAGAATACACCAGTCCTATCAATCATTTGACTAGAATACACCAGTCCTATCATTCAGTTGACTAGAATACACCAGTCCAATCATTCATTTGACTAGAATACACCAGTCCAATCATTCATCTGACTAGAATACACCAGTCCAATCATTCATTTGACTAGAATACACCAGTCCAATCATTCATTTGACTAGAATACACCAGTCCAATCGTTCATTTGACTAGAATACACCAGTCCAATCATTCATCTGACTAGAATACACCAGTCCTATCATTCATTTGACTAGAATACACCAGTCCAATCGTTCATTTGACTAGAATACACCAGTCCAATCGTTCATTTGACTAGAATACACCAGTCCAATCGTTCATTTGACTAGAATACACCAGTCCAATCATTCATTTGACTAGAATACACCAGTCCAATCGTTCATTTGACTAGAATACACCAGTCCAATCATTCATTTGACTAGAATACACCAGTCCAATCGTTCATTTGACTAGAATACACCAGTCCAATCGTTCATTTTATTTCCAAACTCCAAACTCAGAATTTATTTGAAGGGTTAATTTGCCACAAAATCATTGCAGATAATATCTTTTAAATTGATATGAATCAAATACCTGTCCCACAAAAAAACAAGGAATTGTCAATGGGACAGGCCATTTAGGCCAACACCGACGACACACAGTGTGAACCCACATAAACCATCCTCTAATTGGCCTGTCAGATTAGTAGAGACATGTCCCCAACATACTTTATTATTGTCACCAATTAAAACCCCCAAAAACCGCTTCCCAAAGTTTGTAATAATATATTACAGTATCTCTCATTAGGTCACAGAGGCAGGAATAACATTATGAAGAGCAATTAACATGAAATGAAATGTACCTCTCCCATGCATTACCGTGCCAACTGGCTTGATAAGAAGTAGAACAGATACCCAATTTATTAAAACTGGCCGTGTTCCTAATGGGTTCTAGAACTCATTTACATAATTTAACATTCCGCTTCCATTAGCGATAGAAAGGCATTATTTGCTCAGGGTTTTATTTCAACACCCTTGGGTTTTGGCCAGTGCCAGGAATATAAAGGACTATAAATGAAAAAATTTCTGACATAAATTTGCAGATCTCTTTTTTTTTCCAACAAAAGGACATTTAGGATGAGGTTTTGGCCGGTATATTGACCGTCACTCTGATATTTATTGAAGAAACAAAAGGCATGTTTTGTTTATGTTCTCACTATTTGAATTTAAGAACACATTATTCAGTGCTGTTTAGAGAGAAACTCAGTTCTCCCCCCCAAAAAAAAAAATCACATAAGATCTAATAATTGTTTAAATACGCTTCAAGGTCCTGCCTTTAAAACCCATGACTCTGATGAAAAACCATACTACTAAAACTACCTCTATGTATCTCTGTGAATAGGAGAAAATATATAAAGATTTGAGTTGAGGGGCTGAGCGAGGTATTTCAGAGATGACAGAGCATGCTGTCCCCCTGTGAAGCATCAACCTGTGTTGAGAGGGGCCATATCGACCCAATCCACCTGATCCTCCACAGATCTGCAGGTTATAAAGTCAGCCAAGGCCATCTACTGTACTAACGACTAAGGGGAACGATAGAGGGTATCCATGGATACCGAAGGATTAGCTGAATAGCTCAACGACACTTATCATTACTCACCTGAAATTGATTCATATCATTTGATTCATATCATTTGATTCATATCATTTGATTCATATCATTTGATTCATATCATTTGATCCATATCATTTGATTCATATCATTTGATTCATATCATTTGATTCATATCATTTGATTCATATCATTTGATTCATATCATTTGATCCATATCATTTGATTCATATCATTTGATTCATATCATTTGATTCATATCATTTGATTCATATCATTTGATTCAAATCATTTGATTCATATACTTTGTGTCTTTGTCATTTTTTCTCCAGATCTCTTTGACACGGTCGGAAAATGACCCATATGGGTCATTCCACAAAAACAAGTCCCTTTTGGGTAGTGTAACTTGGTGAAAAAAAATTACTTTTGATTTAATCTAATTTTAACATTGTCATGAAGTGCACATGTGTAACTTAATTTAAAAAACACCTCTTTCCATCTAAAATAAAATAAAAAATAAATATAATAATATATAGTAAGTTCCTGTTAAGTGCCAAATGAAGCAAGGAGTTGACCGTGACAGAATTGACCCTGACAGAGTTGACCGTGACGGAGTTGACCGTGACAGAGTTGACTGTGACGGAGTTGACCGTGACAGAGTTGACCGTGACGGAGTTGACCGTGACGTAGTTGACCGTGACAGAGTTGACCGTGACAGAATTGACCGTGACAGAATTGACCATGACGGAGTTGACCGTGACAGAGTTGACCGTGACAGAGTTGACCGTGACGGAGTTGACCGTGACAGAATTGACCCTGACAGAGTTGACCGTGACGGAGTTGACCGTGACGGAGTTGACCGTGACGGAGTTGAACGTGACGGAGTTGACCGTGACGTAGTTGACCGTGACAGAGTTGACCGTGACAGAATTGACCGTGACAGAGTTGACCGGGACAGAGTTGACCATGACGGAGTTGACCGTGACAGAGTTGACCGTGACAGAGTTGACCGTGACGGAGTTGACCGTGACAGAATTGACCCTGACAGAGTTGACCGTGACGGAGTTGACCGTGACAGAATTGACCGTGACCGAGTTGACCGTAAATCAGCCTTAAATCACCTTGTGACAGGGAGAATGGATGCTTGTTATGTTCAACATGGGAGCTTCACAAAAAGATGTACATTGTTACAACATTTCTAGCATCTCTATCTATGGGGTAACAGGGTTGATGTGTTAGCATGTCTATCTATGGGGTAACAGGGTTGATGTGTTAGCATGTCTATCTATGGGGTAACAGGGTTGATGTGTTAGCATGTCTATCTATGGGGTAACAGGGTTGATGTGTTAGCATGTCTATCTATGGGTAACAGGGTTGATGTGTTAGCATGTCTATCTATGGGGTAACAGGGTTGATGTGTTAGCATGTCTATCTATGGGGTAACAGGGTTGATGTGTTAGCATGTCTATCTATGGGGTAACAGGGTTGATGTGTTAGCATGTCTATCTATGGGGTAACAGGGTTGATGTGTTAGCATGTCTATCTATGGGGTAACAGTGTTGATGTGTTAGCATGTCTATCTATGGGGTAACAGTGTTGATGTGTTAGCATGTCTATCTATGGGGTAACAGTGTTGATGTGTTAGCATGTCTATCTATGGGGTAACAGGGTTGATGTGTTAGCATGTCTATCTATGGGGTAACAGTGTTGATGTGTTAGCATGTCTATCTATGGGGTAACAGGGTTGATGTGTTAGCATGTCTATCTATGGGGTAACAGTGTTGATGTGTTAGCATGTCTATCTATGGGGTAACAGTGTTGATGTGTTAGCATGTCTATCTATGGGTAACAGGGTTGATGTGTTAGCATGTCTATCTATGGGTAACAGTGTTGATGTGTTAGCATGTCTATCTATCAATGGCTAACATGGTTGAAGTGTTAGCATGTCTATCAATGGCTAACATGGTTGAAGTGTTAGCATGTCTATCTATGGGTAACAGGGTTGACTTGTTATATTCGACCCACTCACTTTTCCACCACAAAAACACTAGAAAATGGCCAAAAAGAGAAGAAGCAGCTCACCTGTTTTTACCCTACGATTTAACAATTAGATGTTCAATGTTTCTTTAAAAAGAAAAACATTTCAAAGGGAATGTTTTCACCATATTAAAACGAGAGTTGAGTTCACATAACAAGGTTGACATTAAAAGGAATCACTAAATCACATTAAAATTAATCACTAAATCACAATAAAATGAATCACTAAATCACATTAAAAGGAATCACTAAATCACATTAAAAGGAATCACTAAATCACATTAAAATGAATCACTAAATCACATGAAAATGAATCACTAAATCACATTAAAATGAATCACTATATCACATTAAAAGGAATCACTAAATCACATTAAAATGAATCACTAAATCACATTAAAATGAATCACTAAATCACATTAAAATGAATCACTAAATCACATTAAAAGGAATCACTAAATCACATTAAAATGAATCACTATATCACATTAAAAGGAATCACTAAATCACATTATAATGAATCACTAAATCACATTAAAAGGAATCACTAAATCACATTAAAATGAATCACTATATCACATTAAAAGGAATCACTAAATCACATTAAAATGAATCACTAAATCACATTAAAATGAATCACTAAATCACATTAAAATGAATCACTAAATCACATTAAAATGAATCACTAAATCACATTAAAATGAATCACTAAATCACATTAAAATGAATAATAATCTTGTCAAGTCAAGAAAATAAAAACAATGGCTTTAAAACTATGGTAAAAACGTGGAGAAGGTTGAAGTGAGTTTAAATGTTCCTTGAAGTCACAGAGTGGGCACAGAGGGACATGTCAAACGGCTTGAATTTTGGCAATTTTTCATAATAAAAAATAAATCTGATTTATTAATTTTCCATGTGGAAATGTTCCACGCTCATTTAATATGACTGGCATTTAAAATGCAATATCGGTGCACAATTTCTGCTTAAAATACCAAAGGGATGCAAATGGGGAATCTCACACACATTGGTGAACCTTCTGTACAGAGGGCTGTTGATTAATGGAAGAGGTTTTTTCCAGTAACGTTTCCATGTCTCATATGACACCACATTCCCTGTACAGAGGCCTACAGGTCCATCATCATCTCTCATAATACAGGTTAACATCATCATAACAAACAACGTTATCTACTATCGTTGACACTTTAGTTATTATCTAATAGATTAACAACACCTGTGTTCCTTTGTTTCTGAGATACAGTTCCTGTAGCCTCCCGCAGGGGGCAGTAAAGAGCTTTGAATAGAGCCGAGAAAAAATATAATTTCAGCATATTTTTTTTATGCTGAATATAGGAAGGAGTATGCTGTTATGAATTCAGTTTCTCTAACAAGGTAATTATTCCAATCCCCCAGTATTTATCTCTGTCTAAACCACTATATGTTGGTATTAAAATCACCAGAACTAAAACACAAAACGCAGCTTCTCTCAG